>NW_024607584.1:0-17500 GCF_018296145.1 Oncorhynchus tshawytscha | reverse complement strand
AAGCCATGTCTGTACCTCTGGAAGGTTTTGAGTTGATTAGAAAGCCCTGTCTGTACTTCTGGAAGGTTTTGAGTTTCTTAGAAAGCCCTGTCTGTACCTCTGGAAGGTTTTGAGTTGATTAGAAAGCCCTGCCTGTACCACTGGAAGGTTTTGAGTTGCCTAGAAAGCCCTGTCTGTACCTCTGGAAGGTTTTGAGTTGATTAGAAATCCCTGTCTCTACCTCTGGAAGGGTTTGAGTTGCCTAGAAAGCCCTGTCTGTACCTCTGGAAGGGTTTGAGTTGATTAGAAAGCCCTGCCTGTACCACTGGAAGGGTTTGAGTTGCCTAGAAAGCCCTGTCTGTACCTCTGGAAGGTTTTGAGTCGATTAGAAAGCCCTCTCTGTACCTCTGGAAGGGTTTGAGTTGCCTAGAAAGCCCTGTCTGTACCTCTGGAAGGGTTTGAGTTGCCTAGAAAGCCCTGTCTGTCACTGGAAGGGTTTGAGTTGATTAGAAAGCCCTGTCTGTCACTGGAAGGGTTTGAATTGCCCAGAAAGCCCTGTCTGTAACTGGAAGGGTTTGAGTTGCCCAGAAAGCCCTGTCTGTACCTCTGGAAGGGATTGAGTTTCCTAGAAAGCCCTGTCTGTACCTCTGGAAGGGATTGAGTTTCTCAGAAAGCCCTGTCTGTCACTGGAAGGGTTTGAATTGCCCAGAAAGCCCTGTCTGTAACTGGAAGGATTTGAGTTGCCCAGAAAGCCCTGTCTGTACCTCTGGAAGGGATTGAGTTTCCTAGAAAGCCCTGTCTGTACCTCTGGAAGGGATTGAGTTTCTCAGAAAGCCCTGTCTGTCACTGGAAGGGTTTGAATTGCCCCAAAGCCCTGTCTGTAACTGGAAGGGTTTGAGTTGCCCAGAAATCCCTGTCTGTACCTCTGGAAGGGTTTGAATTACCTAGAAAGCCCTGTCTGTACCTCTGGAAGGTTTTGAGTTGATTCAGAAAGCCCTGTCTGTCACTGTAAGGGTTTGAATTGCCAAGAAAGCCCTGTCTGTACCTCTGGACGGGTTTGAGTTGCTTAGAATGCCCTGTCTGTACCTCTGGAAGGGTTTGAGTTGATTAGAAAGCCCTGTCTGTAACTGGAAGGGTTTGAGTTGCCCAGAAATCCCTGTCTGTACCTCTGGAAGGGTTTGAATTACTTAGAAAGCCCTGTCTGTACCTCTGGAAGGTTTTGAGTTGATTCAGAAAGCCCTGTCTGTCACTGTAAGGGTTTGAATTGCCAAGAAAGCCCTGTCTGTACCTCTGGAAGGGTTTGAGTTGATTAGAAAGCCCTGTCTGTACCTCTGGAAGGTTTTGAATTGCTTAGAAAGCCCCGTCTGTACCTCTGGAAGCGTTTGAGTTGCTGAGAAAGCCCTGTCTGTACCTCTGGAAGGTTTTGAGTTGATTAGAAAGCCCTGTCTGTCACTGGAAGGGTTTGAGTTGCCCAGAAAGCCCTGTCTGTTCATCTGGAAGGGTTTGAGTTGATTAGAAAGCCCTGTCTGTACCTCTGGAAGGTTTTGAGTTGAATTAGAAAGCCATCTGTACCTCTGGAACGTTTTGAGTTGATTAGAAAGCCCTGTCTGTACCCCTGGAAGGTTTTGAGTTGATTAGAATGCCATGTCTGTACCTCTGGAAGGGTTTGAGTTGCCTAGAAAGCCCTGTCTGTACCTCTGGAAGGTTTTGAGTTGATTAGAAAGCCCTGTCTGTACCTCTGGAAGGTTTTGAGTTGAATTAGAAAGCCATCTGTACCTCTGGAACGTTTTGAGTTGATTAGAAAGCCCTGTCTGTACCTCTGGAAGGGTTTGAGTTGATTAGAAAGCCCTGCCTGTACCACTGGAAGGTTTTGAGTTGCCTGAAAGCCCTGTCTGTACCTCTGGAAGGTTTTGAGTTGATTAGAAACCCCTGTCTGTACCTCTGGAAGGGTTTGAGTTGCCTAGAAAGCCCTGTCTGTACCTCTGGAAGGGTTTGATTTGATTAGAAAGCCCTATCTGTACCACTGGAAGGTTTTGAGTTTCCTAGAAAGCCCTGTCTGTACCTCTGGAAGGGTTTGAGTTGCCTAGAAAGCCCTGTCTGTACCTCTGGAAGGGTTTGAGTTGATTAGAAAGCCCTGTCTGTACCTCTGGAAGGGTTTGGGTTGCCTAGAAAGCCCTGTCTGTACCTCTGGAAGGGTTTGAGTTGCCCAGAAAGCCCTGTCTGTACCTCTGGAAGGGTTTGAGTTACCTAGAAAGCCCTGTCTGTACCTCTGGAAGGGTTTGAGTTGATTAGAAAGCCCTATCTGTACCACTGGAAGGGTTTGAGTTGCCTAGAAAGCCCTGTCTGTACCTCTGGAAGGGCTTGAGTTGATTAGAAAGCCCTGTCTGTACCTCTGGAAGGTTTTGAGTTGATTAGAAAGCCCTGTCTGTACTTCTGGAAGGTTTTGAGTTGCTGAGAAAGCCCTGTCTGTACCTCTGGAAGGTTTTGAGTTGATTAGAAAGCCCTGTCTGTATTTTGGAAGAGTTTGAGTTGCCTAGAAAGCCCTGTCTGTACCTCTGGAAGGGTTTTAGTTGATTAGAAAGCCCTGCCTGTACCACTGGAAGGGTTTGGGTTGCCTAGAAAGCCCTGTCTGTACCTCTGG
The DNA here is from genome assembly GCF_018296145.1 of Oncorhynchus tshawytscha. Taxonomy (NCBI): domain Eukaryota; kingdom Metazoa; phylum Chordata; class Actinopteri; order Salmoniformes; family Salmonidae; genus Oncorhynchus; species Oncorhynchus tshawytscha. The sequence continues at coordinate 14,880 of NW_024607584.1, read as the reverse complement.
AAGGGTTTGAGTTGCCCAGAAAGCCCTGTCTGTACCTCTGGAAGGGTTTGAGTTGCCTAGAAAGCCCTGTCTGTACCTTTGGAAGGGTTTGAGTTGATTAGAAAGCCCTGTCTGTACCTCTGGAAGGTTTTGAGTTGAATAGAAAGCCCTGTCTGTACCTCTGGAAGGTTTTGAGTTGATTAGAAAGCCCTGTCTGTACTTCTGGAAGGTTTTGAGTTGATTAGAAAGCCATGTCTGTACCTCTGGAAGGGTTTGAGTTGATTAGAAAGCCCTATCTGTACCACTGGAAGGGTTTGAGTTGCCTAGAAAGCCCTGTCTGTACCTCTGGAAGGGCTTGAGTTGATTAGAAAGCCCTGTCTGTACCTCTGGAAGGTTTTGAGTTGATTAGAAAGCCCTGTCTGTACTTCTGGAAGGTTTTGAGTTGCTGAGAAAGCCCTGTCTGTACCTCTGGAAGGTTTTGAGTTGATTAGAAAGCCCTGTCTGTATTTTGGAAGAGTTTGAGTTGCCTAGAAAGCCCTGTCTGTACCTCTGGAAGGGTTTTAGTTGATTAGAAAGCCCTGCCTGTACCACTGGAAGGGTTTGGGTTGCCTAGAAAGCCCTGTCTGTACCTCTGGAAGGGTTTGAGTTGCCCAGAAAGCCCTGTCTGTACCTCTGGAAGGGTTTGAGTTGATTAGAAAGCCCTGTCTGTACCTTTGGAAGGGTTTGAGTTGATTAGAAAGCCCTGTCTGTACCTCTGGAAGGTTTTGAGTTGAATAGAAAGCCCTGTCTGTACCTCTGGAAGGTTTTGAGTTGATTAGAAAGCCCTGTCTGTACTTCTGGAAGGTTTTGAGTTGATTAGAAAGCCATGTCTGTACCTCTGGAAGGGTTTGAGTTGATTAGAAAGCCCTGTCTGTCACTGGAAGGGGTTGCGTTGCCCAGAAAGCCCTGTCTGTACCTCTGGAAGGTTTTGAGTTGCTTGCGGAGCACGCTCTCCAGGTTGAGGACCTTCTGCATCAGTAGACACTTGACAGCTGTCTCCTCTCTGCTGGCCGGGCTAATACGCTGGGCCGTCTGCCTCCATACACGGATTTCATGCCTCAGCTCTAGGGAACGCAAACACACAACAATACATGTCACTGAAAAGTACTGACAGGTCTATCAACATCTAGATGTTTTGACTGAACAAAATAGTATGTTCACTCAGAGCATCCTGTTAGTTGGTCTGTTTTTAGATGATCTGCTGTCCGGTTTGTATGAGGCAGCGGTAGGTCTGTTGTTGTTGATAACCAGCAGACACGATGTGATGGATGTGCTCAGAGCCTCATCTGGACTGTAGAACTCATCTAACTCAAGCTGTGAAGCTGTTTCAAGTCATTACTGTGTTGGGCCCTGAGAGAACCTGAGAGGCACCTGTCACTACACTACCACCACTAGTCCTGTCACTATACTACCACCACTAGTCCTGTTACTATACTACCACAACTAGTCCTGTTACTACAACAACTAGTCCTGTTACTATCACTACTAGTCCTGTTACTATCACTACTAGTCCTGTCACTATACTACCACAACTAGTCCCGTTACTACAACAACTAGTCCTGTTACTATCACTACTAGTCCTGTCACTACACTACCACAACTAGTCCTGTTACTATCACTACTAGTCCTGTCACTATACTACCACTACTAGTCCTGTTACTACACCACCACTACTAGCCCTGTCACCACCACAACTAGTCCTGTAACTATACTACCACCACTAGTCCTGTTACTACCACTACTAGTCCTATCACTACCACTACTAGTCCTGTCACTATACTACCACTACTAGTCCTGTCACTATACTACCACGACTAGTCCTGTCACTATACTACCACTACTAGTCCTGTCACTATACTACCACCACTAGTCCTGTTACTATCACTACTAGTCCTGTCACTATACTACCACAAGTAGTCCTGTTACTACCACTACTAGTCCTATCACTACCACTACTAGTCCTGTCACTATACTACCACTACTAGTCCTGTCACTATACTACCACGACTAGTCCTGTCACTATACTACCACTACTAGTCCTGTCACTATACTACCACTACTAGTCCTGTCACTATACTACCACTACTAGTCCTGTCACTACCACTACTAGTCCTGTCACTATACTACCACTACTAGTCCTGTCACTATACTACCACTACTAGTCCTGTCACTATACTGCCACTACTAGTCCTGTCACTATACTACCACCACTAGTCCTGTTACTATCACTACTAGTCCTGTCACTATACTACCACAAGTAGTCCTGTTACTACCACTACTAGTCCTGTCACTATACTACCACAACTAGTCCTGTTACTACAACACCACTACTAGCCCTGTCACCACCAAAACTAGTCCTGTTACTACCACTACTAGTCCTGTCACTATACTACCACTACCAGTCCTGTCACTATACTACCACTACTAGTCCTTTTACTACCACTACTAGTCCTGTCACTATATTACCACTACTAGTCATGTCACTATACTACCACTACTAGTCCTTTCACTACCACTACTAGTCCTGTCACTATACTACCACTACTCGTCCTGTCACTATACTACCACTACTAGTCCTGTCACTATACTACCACTACTAGTCCTGTCACTATACTACCACTACTAGTCCTGTCACTATACTACCACTACTCGTCCTGTCACTATACTACCACTACTAGTCCTGTCACTATACTACCACTACTAGCCCTGTCACTATACTACCACTACTAGTCCTGTCACTACCACTACTAGTCCTGTCACTATACTACCACTACTAGTCCTTTTACTACCACTACTAGTCCTGTCACTATACTACCACTACCAATCCTGTCACTATACTACCACTACTAGTCCTTTTACTACCACTACTAGTCCTGTCACTACAAGTCATGTCACTATAGTACCACTACTAGTCCTTTTACTACCACTACTAGTCCTGTTACTACCACTACTGGTCCTGTCACTATACAACCAACACTAGTCCTGTCACTATACTACCACTACTAGTCCTGTCACTATACTACCACTACTAGTCCTGTCACTATACTACCACTACTAGTCCTGTCACTATACTACCACTACTAGTCCTGTCACTATACTACCACTACTAGTCCTGTCACTATACTACCACTACTAGTCCTGTCACTATACTACCACTACTAGTCCTGTCACTATACTACCACTACTAGTCCTGTCACTATACTACCACTACTAGTCCTGTCACTATACTACCACTACTAGTCCTGTGACTACACTACCCTTGACAAGGGGGCCATGACTGAGTGTGACAGTGGCTGGAGTCACAGTGATGCTGTTTTTGACAGCTCCTGTACTGTGGAGCCATTATCACGTTCACACACTACTGTGGCGTTCTACCCTCCACTGTGTCTGACTGACTGTCTCTACCCTCCACTGTGTCTGACTGACTGTCTCTACCCTCCACTGTGTCTGACTGACTGTCTCTACCCTCCACTGTGTCTGACTGACTGTCTCTACCCTCCACTGTGTCTGACTGACTGTCTCTACCCTCCACTGTGTCTGACTGACTGTCTCTACCCTCCACTGTGTCTGACTGACTGTCCATCAGGCTGCTCTACCCTCCACTGTCTCTGACTGACTGTCTCTACCCTCCACTGTGTCTGACTGACTGTCTCTACCCTCCACTGTCTCTGACTGACTGTCTCTACCCTCCACTGTGTCTGACTGACTGTCCACCAGGCAGCTCTACCTCCACTGTCTCTGACTGACTGTCTCTACCCTCCACTGTGTCTGACTGACTGTCTCTACCCTCCACTGTGTCTGACTGACTGTCTCTACCCTCCACTGTGTCTGACTGACTGTCTCTACCCTCCACTGTGTCTGACTGACTGTCCACCAGGCTGCTCTACCCTCCACTGTCTCTGACTGACTGTCTCTACCCTCCACTGTGTCTGACTGACTGTCACCAGGCAGCTCTACCCTCCACTGTCTCTGACTGACTGTCTCTACCCTCCACTGTGTCTGACTGACTGTCTCTACCCTCCACTGTCTCTGACTGACTGTCTCTACCCTCCACTGTGTCTGACTGACTGTCCACCAGGCAGCTCTACCCTCCACTGTCTCTGACTGACTGTCTCTACCCTCCACTGTGTCTGACTGACTGTCTCTACCCTCCACTGTCTCTGACTGACTGTCTCTACCCTCCACTGTGTCTGACTGACTGTCCACCAGGCAGCTCTACCCTCCACTGTCTCTGACTGACTGTCTCTACCCTCCACTGTGTCTGACTGACTGTCCACCAGGCTGCTCTACCCTCCACTGTCTCTGACTGACTGTCTCTACCTCCACTGTGTCTGACTGACTGTCTCTACCCTCCACTGTGTCTGACTGACTGTCTCTACCCTCCACTGTGTCTGACTGACTGTCCAACAGGCAGCTCTAACCTCCACTGTCTCTGACTGACTGTCTCTACCCTCCACTGTGTCTGACTGACTGTCCACCAGGCAGCTCTACCCTCCACTGTCTCTGACTGACTGTCTCTACCCTCCACTGTGTCTGACTGACTGTCCAACAGGCAGCTCTAACCTCTTCTGTCTCTGACTGACTGTCTCTACCCTCCACTGTGTCTGACTGACTGTCCACCAGGCAGCTCTACCCTCCACTGTCTCTGACTGACTGTCTCTACCCTCCACTGTCTCTGACTTACTGTCCACCAGGCAGCTCTACCCTCCACTGTCTCTGACTGACTGTCCACCAGGCAGCTCTACCCTCCACTGTGTATGGGTTAGGGTTAGGGTAGTGTATGGGTTAGGGTAGTGTATGGGTTAGGATTAGAGTAGTGTATGGGTTAGGGTTAGGGTAGTGTATGAGTTAGGGTAGTGTATGGGTTAGGGTAGTGTATGGGTTAGGTTTAGGGTTAGGTATGGGTTAGGGTTAAGGTAGTGGATGTGTATATATGTAAATCTAACATTGGCACATTCTGTAATTGAGAGAAAAACAGCCTGAAGACCAGCCTGAAGGCCAGCCTGAAGGCCAGCCTGAAGACCAGCCTGAAGACCAGCCTGAAGGCCAGCCTGAAGACCAGCCTGAAGGCCAGCCTGAAGACCAGCCTGAAGACCAGCCTGAAGGCCAGCCTGAAGACCAGCCTGAAGACCAGCCTGAAGACCAGCCTGAAGGCCAGCCTGAAGACCAGCCTGAAGACCAGCCTGAAGACCAGCCTGAAGACCAGCCTGAAGACCAGCCAGCCAATTCCACACAAAGAGAGGCCACTTTCAAATATGACTGGTGACACAGAGACCAGACCACGCCCCTTAGCAACTACAGTACGGGGCTGGGCATCCCATAATATGACTGTAACAGTGATGACAGGGTCATCTGATAAGGATAATGGGAGTATTGGAGAAATTGCCATAGACAAGGTTGAAGAACGCCTGGCCGAATTCACAGCAACTCAGAGAGCGGGAGTGTCCCAAATGGCACCTATTCCCTACTTAGTACACTACTGGTCAAAGGTAGTGCACATTGTAGGGAAAAGGGTGCCATTTGGGAAGTAGCATCTACATCAGCTGTGGGGTAGAGAGGGAGTGAGAGGTTGGAGACGTGTAATGCCAAATTAATTATGTTAAAGGGAGGTCACTGTGTCCCTTCACACACATATCCTGGTTCTATCTGGACACACACACACACACACACACACACACACACACACACACACTCTCTGTCTCTATCTGGGCTTGGAGGAAGATTTCTGGTCTATGTGTCAAATGACACCCTAATCCCTAAGTACTTCCCTTTGTACTATGGGCATATTATTGCACTATATAAGGAATAGAGTGCCATTTGGGACAAAGTCCTTCTCCTCAACGATGGGAGAGTTTTAATCAATGATGCTACACTGTTACCTCTGCCTCTCACCTCTCAGAGAGAGAGCGAGAGAGAGAGAGAGCGAGAGAGAGAGAGTGAAGAACAAACACCATTGTAAATACAACCCATATTTTTGTACACTGTATATAGAAATAATATTACATTTGTAATGTCTTTATTCTTTTGGAACCTCTGTGAGTGTAATGTTTACTGCTCATTTTATTGTTTATTTCACTTTTGTATAGAGAGAGAGGAAGAGAGAGAGACATAGAGAGAGAGAGAGAGAGAGAAAGAAAGACAGACAGAGAGAGAGAGAGAAAGACAGAGACCGAGAGAGAGAGAGACAGAGAGAGAAAGACAGAAAGAGAGAGTGAGAGAGAGAGGTGGGGGGAAGAGAGAGAGAAAGAGAGAGCGACAGAGAGAGAGAGAGAGAGAGAGAGAGGTGGGGGAAGAGAGAGAGAAAGAGAGAGCGACAGAGAGAGAGAGAGAGAGAGAGAGGTGGGGGAAGAGAGAGACAGAGAGAGAGACACAGAGAGAGAGAGAGAGAGAGAGAGAGAGAGAGAGAGAGAGACAGGTGGGGGGAGAGAGAGAGAGAGAGAGAGAGAGAGAGAGAGAGAGCGACAGAGAGAGAGAGAGAGAGAGAGAGAGGTGGGGGGAAGAGAGAGAGAAAGAGAGAGCGACAGAGAGAGAGAGAGAGAGAGAGGTGGGGGAAGAGAGAGACAGAGAGAGAGACACAGAGAGAGAGAGAGAGAGAGAGAGAGAGAGAGAGAGAGAGAGACAGGTGGGGGAGAGAGAGAGAGAGAGAGAGAGAGAGAGAGAGAGAGAGAGAGAAAGAGACAGGTGGGGGGGAAGAGAGAGAGAGAGAGAGACAAGAAGTGATGAACAACAACTCTGTTCATTCAGAATAGAATAGAAAAAAAGTAACTTTGCACCTCAAGTTAAGAAGTTTAGACTCTAGCTAGCTACACAACAAAGACCTAGCCAGCAGGCTAACAAGCTAGCCAGAAGAAACGAGCTACAACAAATCTAGCAAGGGGAGTTAATACAACTACATCAAACGACCAAACCAAAAAGTAAACCAAAAAGGAGCACGGACTCTAACTTTAAACATATCTTCTGTTTTTTTGTGTGAGGATTTGTCACTCTTTTTGCTGGTTTTTGAACTAAATTAGCGCTTGCTAGCAACAGCAGCAGACAGACAAACCGGTTGCCATGGCAACAGGGCAGCAGAACAGAGCCCACAGGCACCATGTCCCCACTCCTCCTCAGCACTGAATCCGTTCTCTACCCTAAAGAGGCCAAAAATGACACCACGAGGAAAGCTTTGAAACAGAAACTACTAAAGGGGAGGCCAGAAACCCTTTTCACAGACCTCTACAAAAACGGTGACGTGAGTAATCTCATCTTCCTCACTGACCAGCCAAATGCCTGGCGCTCAGCAGTCTGCTCTCACTACCCATCCATAAAGAAAGAGGGAATCTGTAATGGGGTGGAAGCTGAAAGTCAGAGACAGATGACCCTGACAGCACCATGATAATAATCAACCTCTACAAGACTGGGACTGTCATGGTGCAAGGTAACATTAGGCTGTTTGAAACAGACTTTCAGACCATTAAGGAGAGAGCAGAGAGAGAGGACACCACTAGTGACATGCCCTCCCACAAGACAAACTCTACCAGCACCACCCTCACCCCTACTCTCCCCACCCAAAAAGGCACATCCAGCACCACCCTCACCCCTACTCTCCCCACCCAAAAAGGCACATCCAGCACCACCCTCACCCCTACTCTCCCCACCCAAAAAGGCACATCCAGCACCTCTCTTCCCATCATAGTGGAGGACACGCCCCAGGAGGAGAGCGACCTGCAGGCTCAGGCCCTCCTCACCGCCATGGCTGCCATGATGGTTGAGTTCACCAAACTGGAGGGGGAGGTGGTCCTGCTGAGGGAGAGTGTGAGCAAACAGCCACCAGACATCCACACCTTAGAGAAGCTCCTAACCAAGGTGTAAACATCAACCAGACATCCACACCTTAGAGGAGTTCCTAACCAAGGTGTAAACAGAGCAGGACAGCAGCCTTGCAACACAGCTGAAAGAGGTTCAGCAAGAGAGAGACGGACTCAAGAGAGAGCTGGCTGATCAAACAAAGGAGATGAGAGAGCTCCAAAAAGACAGGCTGAACAGTAATAACGATCTGACCACACTAAGAGAGGAGCTGCAGGAGATAAAGAGAACAGAGGACAGGCTGCAGGAGAGAAAGAGAACAGAGGACAGGCTGCAGGAGAGAAAGAGGACAGAGGACAGGCTGCAGGAGAGAAAGAGGGCAGAGGACAGGCTGCAGGAGAGAAAGAGGACAGAGGACAGGCTGCAGGAGAGAAAGAGGACAGAGGACAGGCTGCAGGAGAAAAAAGAGAACAGAGGACAGGCTGCAGGAGAGACAGAGAACAGAGGACAGGCTTCAGGAGAGACAGAGAACAGAGGACAGGCTGCAGGAGAGAAAGGGAACAGAGGACAGGCTGCAGGAGAGAAAGAGGACAGAGGACAGGCTGCAGGAGAGAAAGAGAACAGAGGACAGGCTGCAGGAGAGAACAGAGGACAGAGGACAGGCTGCAGGAGAGAAAGAGGACAGAGGACCGGCTGCAGGAGAGAACAGAGGACAGAGGACAGGCTGCAGGAGCAGCTAGATCACCACTCTATGACCTGCCCTCACACAACAGAGGAACCACCTCAACCAGCCAGGCTTCCCCAGCCCTGCCTGCTGCACCCCTCCTCCCCAACCCACAGAACAGCCTCCCACTGACACCGGCACAGACCAGCCACACCCCAGCTCCAACACCCACCAGCCCCCCCTCTACCCTCTCCAGTCCATAACAGACCAGCCACACCCCAGCTCCAACACCCACCAGCCCCCCTCTACCCTCTCCAGTCCATAACAGACCAGCCACACCCCAGCTCCAACACCCACCAGACCTCCCCTTTCCCCTCCAGTCCAGAAGAAACACTGGCTGACATCGTCCTGTTGAATGGGAAGTTTGTTCAGGAGAATAAACTTTTCCCCTCAACACAAAAGGAGAAAGGTGTGGTGCCCAACAACGCAGAGTGCCATGGAGCTGCTTGATCAGGCCCATCTCGGGTCGCCAAGCCACATAATCATACACACCGGAAGCAACGACCTGCGTGCTCAGCAGGAGAGGGTGGCGACTTCACTTCGGGGAGTGATCGAGAAGGCCTCCGCAATCTTCCCCAACTCAAGGATCGTGGTGTCAACCCTTCTACAGAGGAAGGACTTCCACCCTGCCACAATCCAAAGAATAAACGCCAGCCTCTCCCGGGACTGTGCCCTGTGACCCAACGTACACCTGGCCCACCATCCCACCCTCGATCTGGACTGTGCCCTGCGACCCAACGTACACCTGGCCCATCATCCCACCCTCGATCTGGACTGTCTCTATGACCATGTTCACCTGTACAGGGAGACAGTCCCCATCCTCGATCTGGACTGTCTCTATGACCATGTTCACCTGTACAGGGAGACAGTCCCCATCCTTGCCAAGACTCTCAAGGACGTTGCTTTAAACCTCAGCCCGACCTCTCCACCCAGGAACAGCGGAGCAATCTCCACCCCGCCAAGATCAACACAACACCCTGGACCAGCACCCTGGAACCCCCAGCCATGACCACAGCACCACCAACCTCAATGCCCACCACAGCCAGCGCAGCACAGACCACCCCACCCCAGCTTCAGAGCCACCCAGACGAGGCCTCCCACCCCCCTGCCCCCCACCGCAGACCCCACACTTGGAGTAGCCACAGCCCAGCAGACAGAGGCTGTGAGAGGAGCAACTGGCCCAGCCCCCACCAACCAAATGAGTGACATTAAACAAATACTCACATCTACTATGCTCACATGTGATAGGCCGAGGGTCATGGTAAGATGAGCACAAGAACTCCACCATCCTCACACTACACCCACCCAGGTACACCTACAGCTCTGTGGGACACTGGGTCTGTACATAGTCAATGGTAGGCTGAGAGGGGACTCTTTTGGTAGGTACACCTACAGCTCTGTGGAACACTGGGTCTGTACATAGTCAATGGTAGGCTGAGAGGGGACTCTTTTGGTAGGTACACCTACAGCTCTGTGGAACACTGGGTCTGTACATAGTCAATGGTAGGCTGAGAGGGGACTCTTTTGGTAGGTACACCTACAGCTCATCTCTTGGCAGCAGCACTGTAGACTACTTCCTCACCGACCTAAACCCAGAGTCTCTCAGAGCCTTCACAGTCAGCCCACTAACACCTCTCTCAGAGCCTTCACAGTCAGCCAACTAACACCTCTCTCAGAGCCTTCACAGTCAGCCCACTGACACCTCTCTCAGAGCCTTCACAGTCAGCCCACTAACACCTCTCTCAGAGCCTTCACAGTCAGCCCACTGACACCTCTCTCAGAGCCTTCACAGTCATGTTGACACTGGTCTACTACCAGGTCATGTGTCTTCTCAGTCATGTTGACACTGGTCTACTACCAGGTCATGTGTCTTCTCAGTCATGTTGACACTGGTCTACTACCAGGTCATGTGTCTTCTCAGTCATGTTGACACTGGTCCACTACCAGGTAGTGTTGGTCCCACCATTTATTTATATATAAATATATGTTTTATTGAATTTTTCGATATGTATGCTTTGACAATGTAAGTAATAATGAACTTGACATGTCAATAAAGTCAATTGAATTGAATTGAGAGCGAGAGCGAGAGAGATGTTACTGTTAACAATGTTTACTGTTAATTTTTATTGTTTATTTCACTTTTGTATATTATCTACCTCACTTGCTTTGGCAATGTTAACACATGTTTCCCATGTCAATAAAGCCCTTGAATTGAATTGAATTGAATTGAATTGAATTGAGAGAGAGAGAGAGAGAGAGAGAGAGAGAGAGACAGAGAGAGAGAGAGAGAACATAAAGGAACATACATTTCAACATACCAATTAGGATTTGGCTAAAAATACTTGAATCAGTCATAGAGCCCATTGCCCTTTATGGTTGTGAGGTCTGGGGTCCGCTCACCAACCAAGACTTCACAAAATGGGACAAACACCAAATTGAGTCTCTGCATGCAGAATTCTGCAAAAATATCCTCTGTGTACAACGTAGAACACCAAATAATGCATGCAGAGCAGAATTAGGCCGATACCCACTAATTATCAAAATCCAGAAAAGAGCCGTAAAATTATATAACCACCTAAAAGGAAGCGATTCCCAAACCTTCCATAACAAAGCCATCACCTACAGAGAGATGAACCTGGAGAAGAGTCCCCTAAACAAGCTGGTCCTGGGGCTCTGTTCACAAACACAAACACACCCTACAGAGCCCCAGGACAGCAACACAATTAGACCCAACCAAATCATGAGAAAACAAAAAGATAATTACTTGACACATTGGAAAGAATTAACAAAAAAACAGAGCAAACTAGAATGCTATTTGGCCCTACACAGAGAGTACACAGCGGCAGAATACCTGACCACTGTGACTGACCCAAAATTAAGGAAAGCTTTGACTATGTACAGACTCAGTGAGCATAGCCTTGCTATTGAGAAAGGCCGCCGTAGGCAGACATGGCTCTCAAGAGAAGACAGGCTATGTGCTCACTGCCCACAAAATGAGGTGGAAACTGAGCTGCACTTCCTAACCTCCTGCCCAATGTATGACCATATTAGAGAGACATATTTCCCTCAGATTACACAGATCCACAAAGAATTCGAAAACAAATCCAATTTTGAAAACTCCCATATCTACTGGGTGAAATTCCACAGTGTGCCATCACAGCAGCAAGATTTGTGACCTGTTGTCACAAGAAAAGGTCAACTAGTGAAGAACAAACACCATTGTAAATACAACCCATATTTATGCTTATTTTATCTTGTGTCCTTTACCATTTGTACATTGTTAAAACACTGTATATATATAATATGACATTTGTAATGTCTTTCTTGTTTTGAAAATTCTGTATGTGTAATGTTTACTGTTAATTTTTATTGTTTATTTCACTTTTGTATATTATCTACCTCACTCGCTTTGGCAATGTTAACACATGTTTCCCATGTCAATAAAGCCCCTTGAATTGAATTGAATTGAATTGAGAGAGAGCGAGAGAGAGAGAGAGAGAGAGAGAGGGAGAGAGAGGTAACTACATCTAGGTAACTACATCTAGGTATATCTAGGTAACTACATCTAGGTATATCTAGGTAACTACATCTAGGTATATCTAGGTAACTACATCTAGGTATATCTAGGTAACTACATCTAGGTAACTACATCTAGGTATATCTAGGTAACTACATCTAGGTAACTACATCTAGGTATATCTAGGTAACTACATCTAGGTATATCTAGGTAACTACATCTAGGTATATCTAGGTAACTACATCTAGGTATATCTAGGTAACTACATCTAGGTATATCTAGGTAACTACATCTAGGTAACTACATCTAGGTATATCTAGGTAACTACATCTAGGTATATCTAGGTAACTACATCTAGGTAACTACATCTAGGTATATCTAGGTAACTACATCTAGGTATATCTAGGTAACTACATCTAGGTATATCTAGGTAACTACATCTAGGTATATCTAGGTAACTACATCTAGGTATATCTAGGTAACTACATCTAGGTAACTACATCTAGGTATATCTAGGTAACTACATCTAGGTAACTACATCTAGGTATATCTAGGTAACTACATCTAGGTATATCTAGGTAACTACATCTAGGTAACTACATCTAGGTAACTACATCTAGGTATATCTAGGTAACTACATCTAGGTAACTACATCTAGGTAACTACATCTAGGTAACTACATCTAGGTATATCTAGGTAACTACATCTAGGTAACTACATCTAGGTATATCTAGGTAACTACATCTAGGTAACTACATCTAGGTATATCTAGGTAACTACATCTAGGTAACTACATCTAGGTATATCTAGGTAACTACATCTAGGTATATCTAGGTAACTACATCTAGGTATATCTAGGTAACTACATCTAGGTAACTACATCTAGGTATATCTAGGTAACTACATCTAGGTAACTACATCTAGGTAACTACATCTAGGTAACTACATCTAGGTAACTACATCTAGGTATATCTAGGTAACTACATCTAGGTATATCTAGGTAACTACATCTACGTATATCTAGGTAACTACATCTAGGTAACTACATCTAGGTAACTACATCTACGTATATCTAGGTAACTACATCTAGGTAACTACATCTAGGTAACTACATCTACGTATATCTAGGTAACTACATCTAGGTAACTACATCTAGGTAACTACATCTAGGTATATCTAGGTAACTACATCTAGGTAACTACATCTAGGTATATCTAGGTAACTACATCTAGGTAACTACATCTAGGTATATCTAGGTAACTACATCTAGGTATATCTAGGTAACTACATCTAGGTATATCTAGGTAACTACATCTAGGTAACTACATCTAGGTAACTACATCTAGGTAACTACATCTAGGTAACTACATCTAGGTATATCTAGGTAACTACATCTAGGTATATCTAGGTAACTACATCTAGGTAACTACATCTAGGTAACTACATCTAGGTAACTACATCTAGGTATATCTAGGTAACTACATCTAGGTAACTACATCTAGGTAACTACATCTAGGTAACTACATCTAGGTATATCTAGGTAACTACATCTAGGTAACTACATCTAGGTAACTACATCTAGGTATATCTAGGTAACTACATCTAGGTAACTAAATCTAGGTATATCTAGGTAACTACATCTAGGTATATCTAGGTAATTACATCTAGGTAACTACATCTAGGTAGCTACATCTAGGTATATCTAGGTAACTACATCTAGGTATATCTAGGTAACTACATCTAGGTAACTACATCTAGGTATATCTAGGTAACTACATCTAGGTATATCTAGGTAATTACATCTAGGTATATCTAGGTAACTACATCTAGGTAACTACATCTAGGTAACTACATCTAGGTAACTACATCTAGGTATATCTAGGTATATCTAGGTAACTACATCTAGGTAACTACATCTAGGTAACTACATCTAGGTAACTACATCTAGGTATATCTAGGTAACTACATCTAGGTATATCTAGGTAACTACATCTAGGTAACTACATCTAGGTAACTACATCTAGGTATATCTAGGTAACTACATCTAGGTATATCTAGGTAACTACATCTAGGTATATCTAGGTAACTACATCTAGGTAACTACATCTAGGTAACTACATCTAGGTATATCTAGGTAACTACATCTAGGTAACTACATCTAGGTATATCTAGGTAACTACATCTAGGTAACTACATCTAGGTATATCTAGGTAACTACATCTAGGTAACTACATCTAGGTATATCTAGGTAACTACATCTAGGTATATCTAGGTAACTACATCTAGGTAACTACATCTAGGTAACTACATCTAGGTAACTACATCTAGGTAACTACATCTAGGTATATCTAGGTAACTACATCTAGGTAACTACATCTAGGTAATTACATCTAGGTAACTACATCTAGGTAACTACATCTAGGTAACTACATCTAGGTAACTACATCCACCAGCTTTGCACAGTTTTTGTAATCGACATGTCTGCATCTAGCTAATAATTACAGTACATAGCTAGACTAGTGAGTGCTTTGTTAACTTAATTAGAAGTAGGCTACGTTTTCAAAAGGTGGAAAATGTGCACACCTATAGCCCCGGTGTCCGGTGGTCCCCTGGGAGCCAACTCCTCTCTCTCTCTCTTGCCTCATTCGTGTGCTGTCCCTCTAATAATGGCTTGAACAATAGTCAGTGGTGTAAAGTACTTAAGTAAAAATACTTTAATGTACTCCTTAAGTAGTTGTTTTTTCCGTACTTTTACTATTTATATTTTTGACAACTTTTACTTCACTACATTCCTAAAGAAAATAATGTACTTTTATTCCATACATTTTCCTGACAC
>NW_024607583.1:12500-30566 GCF_018296145.1 Oncorhynchus tshawytscha | reverse complement strand
GTTAGGGAGGATGTTCCTGAAGATCAAATCAGCGGATATTTTAGAGCGCCACTGATCGTTTTCGATAAAACTCAAATTTTCATTAAAACACAAATGCAAGGTAGTGAATTAAAGCTACACTCTTTGTGAATCTAGCCACCGAGTCAGATTTGTAAAATGCTTTTCGGCGAAAGCATGAGAAGCGAATATGTGATAGCATGCACCCCCCCCAGTACCAGACTGTCAACAAAACAACAGATTTAGCGGTAGCCGGCGCTACCCAAAACGCAGAAATAAAATATAAAACATTCATTACCTTTGACGAGCTTCTTTCTTGGCACTCCTATATGTCACATAAACATCACAATTGGGTCTTTTTCCCGATTAAATCCGTCATTGTATACCCAAAATGTGATTTGCTGACGACCGGTCTGATCCAGAAAAATGCACCTTTACATCGTCATGTCGTCAACGTCACTTTTTAAAATTACAAAAGTTACCTATAAACTTTTACAAATCACTTCAAATTGCTTTCCTAAACCAACTTTAGGTATTAATAAACGTTAATAGTCTATTAGATTGATCACGGGGCGATCTGTATTCGATAGCAGCAAGTCTTGAAATCGTCGTCCATATTTTCACTTTCAAAACATCCTGTGGAGTGAGCCCAAAGAAAGGAAACACGTCACGTTTCCAAACCAAGGATAAAGTAGGCCCAAAATGACAGCATAAAGGATCAAGGATAAAGCCGCCCCTAAATGCCAGCACTGGCGACATCGTGTGGAAGCTGTAGGCGTTTACAGGGGCTTGATAAGTATTTTCCTTCGCCTTAGGCAACACAATGACTGGCGGATGGATATTTTTTATTTTTTTTAGTGACCAGTTTTTCGAAGGGTTTTGACTCCTAAACACGTTCTGTTATAGCCACAGACACGATTTAACCAGTTTTAGAGACTTCAGAGTGTTTTCTATACACACACACGAATCATATGCATATACTAGATTCCTGGCATGAGTAGCAGGGCGCTGAAATGTTGCGCGATTTTTAACAAAAAGCTGCGAAAATTCGCAGCCTCCTTAAGCTTCTTGTTATAGTTTTATATGATTGTTCCAATTCATTATTTTATTTATCCTGTTTACCGGGTAATGTTGCCCTACATTATACGGTTTGCTCCTTCATATTCAAATTGAATTGGTAGAATTAACGTGCGCGTCTTTCAGCGTCTCTATGGCTTTATTTACATTTCGCTATCTCTATATTCCAGGGAGAAACAGTCCGTTTGTTTCCATGCCACTATTTATTTTCCCTAAACACTCCCATCGCATTATACACTTTATTTACTATTTTCCAAGGTAGATCTACCCTACTTTCTCAAATAATAATTTATTAGTCACATCACTTAATACCTCCTATTAAAACCTATTCTATAATGTCTACAACTGTATTACTGAATTCTACAGAAGCCTTAATGTCTTATTCTAGTACAGCACCTCAAATATCACTGTGTTTTTATCTTTGCTTATACTATTACTTTAACTTTATTCAGTGTATTAAATCCTATTTCATATAATTTTCCTTCTAATTCAGCTTTTTTATAATGTCTGCACTTTCTTATCTCTTTATTTATCCGCTTGCTATATTCTCTCTTAGCCTATTTTACTGTTTAATTCCTGAGGCTATTTTTAAATTGCAGCCTCCTATTTCGTTTACGGGGCTCGTGATATTTTTAATATGTGTTCTAGACTTCTCACTTTATTCTAGACCGCCTAGATTTATTTTAACCAATATATTTTAGTCTATCTGTATATTTTTAAGTTATTTCTTCCTACTTTGCATCCGTTTTATACTATCCGGGTAATGCTTCTTTAATTATTTGTATTACTTGTTTCGACACCTTTTCATTATTCTTACCGCAATCGCTTATTTTATTTTGATGTTCCTTACTTTTGTTCCCTCTACCTAATAGTATTTAAACTATGATAGGGATCACTCTGTAAATGTATTAAGCTGATAGAGGATCACTTTTGGCCAAAAAGTTAAAAGCATCCCTCTTCAACTTTATACACTGTCACAGGAGGGCTGCGCACTCCCTCTTCTGGACGTTCTGTCTAACCACATCCAACCTGTTCCTATCTTTACAGTTCTATCCTCACACACAATTGTATTACAACATCTTTCTCATTCATTCGTTTATTTCCATTCATTCATTCAATCCTTTTGTTTTTACCTAAAAACAAAACAGTCTCTCCCTCTGGACTTAATTCACTTCCACAACATAAGTCTAATGTGATCAGATTTCTATGATATGACAAGACTACTGTCTAATCGGATCAGTTTGTCTTCATATCCTATTCATCCACCCCGTATTGATCTTTATTCTACGTTAGAGCAATATCGTGGCGCGACCTACTGATTTATAAACCCCCGTTTTGCTAGACGAAGCGTTTTATATTCGCAGGATTTCCTTTTTCAGTTGAACGTCGCACAATCAGGCCAGCGTTCTTCCTGTTTCCTATATATCCACCCGTACAGTCCTTCCTTTCAAAGCGATAGCCATGTGTATTTATTTACTAAATACTCATCCGTACAGACCTTTTCCTTGAAGCGGTAGCCATGAATATTTATCTATCTTACTACTTATTTATTTTCTAAACATATAAGCAGACGGCTGTAGCCCTGTGCCTGATTCCAGCCGCTCAGCCAGAGAGCGCAAAACACTCGCACCAGCCAGCCCACACAACAGTCCCCTGCATGAATGGCTCAACGAGGGGGGCCGTCCGAATCACGCACCCGACACGGGTCGCTCGCTCAGGTTGAGTGAACTGTGTTTACGCACATCTCAAAACAGATCCTGAAACGGTCGAGCCCGGCCAAACTGAATCAGACGGAACAACTCCCCCAATCAAACCAGACACACAGGTCCGTCCAAGCAGTCCGACCAGAGCAAATGCCGGCGCCCTCCGTCCAAGCACCCGACACCAGCGAAGTTCACAGCCCCCGCTTACTTATTCACTTAGACATGCATGCACATTCGTATTTGCTATACAATTTCCAAGCTAACACACACATGCAAATTCATTGAATTTCAAAAAGTTCTTTCGTTTCTATAGTCTTTAGGAAATTTGAGAGAGAGACCTACTTGACGTTCCCCCTACTGGGACAGGATCTCTGGAACAATCTATGCAAACATTACTACAGTAAGCTCTTTGCTTACCTTGTTTATTTATAGTTAGGTGGCCACCCTTGTTTGTCCAAAAGACCCCGCCGTCAGCCAGGAACGCCCTGGTCTCTGTCACTCCTGGCAAGCTCGCCAAGTCTGTGGTGGAAAATCGGTTCCAATATGACACAACCAAGAACTTTGTGAAAATCAAAAGAGACTTTCAATACAACAGTATCACAAGCCGGAGTGGTCCGCGGAACACACACACTTTTTCAGAGCACTCGCTCTGAGTTATACACATACCATATAAGTCCCTCCCATATGCAAATGGAGTTTGCATCCTGCTTGTTCAGCCCAATAACGCCCACATCTGCTTTCCGTCAGATTATAATGATGACAAGACCCTTGCTTTGACCTAAAGATAATATACGTCCCTCTATCCTGTGGCCTGTGTTTTGACCCTGTAATTAACTCATGTGTCCCTGTGTATGTGTGTCTTTTATCTCCTCTAGTTTTAGTGTGTCCAGCTGTCCTGGTGCCCATGTGTCACCTTCTCTTCATATGGTTGTCTAAGATCAACAGACTTATGTGTCTCCCCTGTCATGTGATTGATGTCTATAATCCATCAGTTGGTCATTTGGCTGACCCCCTCCTTTGTATATCCCTCTGATCTTTGTATGTCCAGCTGGTCTAGGCGTCTATGTGTCTGCATTTTTAGTGTTTCCAGCTGTCCCATACTCCCATGGCCTTTCTCTGGCTTCCTGTCCTATACAATAGACAATGCATTTTACCAGAACGGGAAATGAACCCATAAGTGTACCTTTCTCTTGTGTTACAATATTTATGTATATAATTTCTCCCATATTATACATAAATATTATACATAAATCATTGACAAAAGCACAACACATATATTATTTATGGATTGATCATATCAAATATCAAAACATTTTTATCTGCTCCAAAACAATTACATGCTGCGCAGGAACCACTGACTCACTGCATTATTCTATAGTATTACCAAGACACCTGCTGTTAACTCTTAACTACTTAGGACAGCTCACGAGGTGTCCTAAATATCTGCCGACTAGGTGGGACTAAAGACTTGCATAGCTTTAATTTATACCCATAAGTGTAAACTGTCTTTATTCTCAGCACTTATACGACCAATGTTCTACTCTGAGACACTTTGTGGGTATGGACCAAGATCTCAATATATTGTAATAAAAAAACAGAATGTTTGTTTTACATAATGATAAAAAATGAATAATACCAATGTAACCCATTGTAAAGACTGGGTTTAGTTGATCCGCGTTCTGGAACTGTCCGCGTCCCCGTACAGAACTGTCCGCGTCCCCGTACAGAACTGACCGCGTCCACGTTCGGTGTGGCGCCAAGCCGGTTACGCGCAGAGTGGACTGAGGTGATCTTGGGGAATAACGACGGAGTTTGTTACAGTGTTGAGACACCGAAGTTTATTGTTCAATTTGCTTTTTTCTTTACGGTCAGGGACAGTATGAGTGTAGCCAGATCCTTTTCACTCTCTATCCTTGTTTCAATTTGTGTTTCACCGGATTCGTCATCATCATCGAGACGAGGGACAGAACGACCTGCTAACTAACCAAGCTAGTCGGTACAGCTCGGTAAGCTAGCTAGCTACTCTACCAGCAGCATCCTAGTTATCCTAGCTAGTCGGTACAGCTCGGTAAGCTAGCTAGCTACTCTACCAGCAGTATCCTAGTTATCCTAGCCAGTTGGTACAGCTCGGTAAGCTAGCTAGCTACTCTACCAGCAGCATCCTAGTTATGCCAATAAATTACATCATTCAACCCTCCCGGTTAGTAAATTTACCTCAACATGCCCCCGGAGAAGGAAGAGTAACGACACCAGCCTTTTAGCGGGGCTGACAGACTGACTACAACGCTCGCGTCGCTAAATTAATTTCGTTATTAAAAATGACACACTGCTCGCGCGCGCCAACGAGCGTCTAGAAGTCAGTTCTATTTGTGACGCAGTTCGCGCTGCATCTCCTCATTGGTTTATAGAAGCAGGTACCCACGTGCCATCTCCTTCATTGGTTTATAGAAGCAGGTACCCACGTGCCATCTCCTCATTTAGCAAAAAAACATAACTTAACATAAACATAACTTCTTTAAACAATAAAAGCTAATTTACAAACATTTCTGAAATGGATATATAGCGTTTTGGAATGAAACTCTTCTTATGTTTCCCCATCTGAGCTCAGAGTAGATGAGAGATGTAATGTTTGTCTCTGTTGTGTTGAAGTCCAATCAAGCAGGAGAGACCAGCCTCCCCTGTACCCAGCTGTGTGTCCATGAAGAGTGACAAGTCTATGGGTCAACCTATATACTTTAGAGAGGGAGACTTTTCTACTGAACAAAGGTAAGAAGAACTCATGGGTCCTGGTCAGTGAGTTAAACAACACTGTCTCTAGTCATTTCTCCTCTCCCATTTTCCCATTTATTGTTGTTGTTTTCACAATCCATAGGCTAATCATTTTGCCCATTTTCATAGTCTTAAAACAATATTAAACAAACACAACATTCCCTCCCTGTGTGTGTGTGTGTGTGTGTGTGTGTGTGTGTGTGTGTGTGTGTGTGTGTGTGTGTGTGTGTGTGTGTGTGTGTGTGTGTGTGTGTGTGTGTGTGTGTGTGTGTGTGTGTGTGTGTGTGTGTGTGTGTACTCCTGGATGAGGAGATGTAATCTCATGTTTTGTCCACAGAAACCAACAGGAGAGATCAGAGTCAGAGATTCTCAGTGGTCAGTCTTCCCAGAGTCATCAAACAGACCTGGCCTCCATATTCAGTGTATGTGGTCCTGTTATGTACATTTGTTTTTGTTTATCTCAAGTAAAGTTGATCTGTCAATCATTCATTAAAACCTCTTGCTCCTACTTGAGACGCAGACGTCCCAACTAGAGCTCTGGAAATGCAAATGCGCTACGCTAAACGCTAATAGTATTAGTTAAAACGCAAACGTTCCTTAAAATACACATGCTTGGTATTGAATTAAAGCTACACTCGTTGTGAATCCAGGCACCTAGTCAGATTTTTAAAATGCTTTTCGGCGAAAGCATGAGAAGCTATTATCTGATAGCATGTAACACCCCAAAAGACCCGTAGGGGATGTAAACAAAATAATTAGCATAGTCGGCGCTACACAAACCGCACAATAAAATATAAAACATTCATTACCTTTGACCATCTTCTTTGTTGGCACTCCTTGATGTCCCATAATCAATACTGGGTCTTTTTTTCGATTAAATCGGTCCATATATAGCCTAGATATCGATCTATGAAGACTGTGTGATAAACGGAAAAAAATAGCGTTTCATAACGTAACGTCATTTTTTAAAAGTTAAAAAGTTGACGATAAACTTTCACAAAACACTTCGAAATACCTTTCTAATGCAACTTTAGGTATTAGTACACGTTAATAAGCTATAAAAATCATCAGGAGGCGATGTAAATTCGATAGCTGGTCGTCTGGAAAAAATGTCCGGAAAAACACCGGGCCAATGCATCAAGTTGGTGGTCGGAGGGAATCGGTTCCCTTTGGTCGGATCTACCAAGAATCAAACCCGAATCAAATGAGAAGACTCTATACATCCTGTGGAAGCTGTAGGTACTGCAACCTCGGCCTCATTTAATACGGTTCACCTTTAACAATCGGTTGAAGTGGCGCATGGATATTTTTTTCCATTTCCAGTGATCAGATTTTCCTGCGCTTTTCGATGAAACAGACGTTCTGTTATAGTCATAGCCGTGATTTAACCAGTTTTAGAAACGTTAGAGTGTTTTCTATACACACATACTAATCATATGCATATACTATATTCCTGGCATGAGTAGCAGGACGCCAAAATGTTGCGCGATTTTTAACAGAATGTTCGAAAAAGTAGGGGGTAGGCTTAAGAGGTTTTAATGTGTTAATGAGAAAGCATTTTGTCTCTTGCTTAACTTATTTACTTGATTTATTTCAGGTGCTTGAAGAGAATATTATGACATTTGTGAAGAACGAGCTGAAGATGTTCAAGAGGATTCTTGGTCCAGAACTCCCAGAAGGCTTTCAGAGTCAGAAGCAGGAAAGGGAGGTGGTGGATGCTGAAGATGAGAAGCAGGACAGCAGTGCCAGAGAGGGGGCTCTGAAGATCACACTGCACATCCTGAGGAAAATGAACCAGAAGGAGCTTGCTGACACACTGGAGAAATGTAAGAGCTGTCTGCCTCATGTTGAATGCTGTTTTGTAACATTTAGAACCTGTAGCTAAAGTACAGCTAAAGCAGCTGTGTAACTCAATGATATTGTAGCAGCCTTAACACAACACCTAGTGACCTCATCAAGTAGCAGCAGGGATGTGTTGTGCTGATTAATTTAGAGAGAGAGAGAACATTAATAATACCATCAATAATACCAATAATAATATAATCAGTCACACCAGTCTGTAATGCATTATGAAAATATTTAAACTTCATCACAGTACACATTTATACAGTCAGTTTAGAGAATAAATTCATGTAATTTAATGTAATTTAAAACTTTATAACAGTCCTTCAATACTGTAGGTAGTAAAACAGAAATAATATTAATATCCTCTGTGTTATTTCTAGATTCAGATGAGCTTGCTGTGATTTGCCAACGTGAACTCAAATCTAATCTAAAGAAGAAGTTTCAATGTGTATTTGAGGGGATCGCTAAACAAGGAAACCCAACACTTCTCAATAAGATCTACACAGAGCTCTACATCACAGAGGGTGGAACAGGAGAGGTCAATAATGAACATGAGCTGAAACAGATTGAGACAACAACCAGGAAACAAGCAAGACCAGAGACTGCAATCAAATGTAACGACATCTTCAAACCCTTAACTGGACAAGACAAACTTATCAGAACTGTGCTGACAAAGGGAGTCGCTGGCATTGGAAAAACAGTCTCTGTGCAGAAGTTCATTCTGGACTGGGCTGAAAGAAAAGCAAATCAGGATGTCCAATTTGTATTTTCATTCCCTTTCCGGGAGCTGAATTTGATGAAAGGGGACAAACACACTTTCATTGAACTTCTTAATCACTTCTCAATGGAAACCAAAGAATCAAGAATTTCCAACTTCGACAAGTACAAAGTTCTGTTCATCTTTGATGGTCTGGATGAGTGCCGACTGCCCCTAGACTTCCAGAAGAACAAGATCTGTTGTGATGTCACAGAGTCAACCTCAGTGGATGTTCTGCTGACAAATCTCATCAAGGGAAATCTGCTTCCTTCTGCTCTCATCTGGATAACTACCCGACCTGCAGCAGCCAATAAGATCCCTTCAGGGTGTGTTGACCAGGTGACAGAGGTACGAGGGTTCAATGACCCACAGAAGGAGGAGTACTTCAGGAAGAGATTCAGTGATGAGGACCTGGCCAACAGAATCATCTCACACATAAAGACATCAAGGAGCCTCCACATCATGTGCCACGTTCCAGTCTTCTGTTGGATTTCTGCAACAGTCCTTGAACACATGCTGAAACATAAGAGAGAAGAGATGCCCAAGACTCTGACTGAGATGTACACACACCTTGTGGTGTTTCATACCAAACAGAAGAATGAAAAGTATCTTGGGGAAGAAGAGACAGGTCCACACTGGAATAAAGAGAGCATTCTTTCACTGGGAAAACTGGCTTTTCAACAGCTTGTGAATGGCAATCTGATTTTCTATGAAGAAGACCTGAAAGAGGCTGGCATTGATGTCAGTGAAGCCTCAGTGTACTCAGGATTGTGCACACAGCTCTTTAAAGAGGAATGTGGGCTGTACCAGGTCAAGGTGTACTGCTTTGTTCATCTGAGCATTCAGGAGTTTCTGGCTGCTGTATATGTGTTCCTCTCATTCATCAACAACAATGAGAATCTAATGGACAAACTGCAAACAAAGTCCAGTATCTTTTCTTCGCTTTTCAGAGAGAAGCCTAAAGTTACTGAAGTTACTTTCTACAAGAGTGCTGTGGATAAAGCCTTACAAAGTGAGACAGGAAACCTGGACCTTTTCCTCCGCTTCCTTCTGGGCCTCTCACTGGAGTCCAATCAGAAGCACTTACGAGGTCTACTGACAAAGACAAGAAGCAGCTCACAGAGCCATGAAGAAACAGTCAAGTACATCAAGGCGAAGATCAGGGAGAATCCCTCTCCAGAGAGGAGCATCAATCTGTTCCACTGTCTGAATGAACTGAATGACCGTTCTCTTGTGAATGAGATCCAATTCTACCTGAGATCAGGAAGTCTCTCAAAACCCAAACTGTCATCTGCACAGTGGTCAGCTCTGGTCTTTGTGTTGCTGATTTCAGAAAAGGATCTGGATGTGTTTGACCTGAAGAAATACTCCAGATCAGAGGAAGGTCTTCTGAGGCTGCTGCCAGTGGTCAAAGCCTCCAGAGCTGTTCTGTGAGTAAATAAAATGACATCTATTACAGATTCAGGTACCCATTTGGGAACCAACGTAAACTGGGACGTGGCGCATGGAACGCAAAAATATTCTTAGAAATATTTAACCTCCACACATTAACAAGTCTAATAGCTCAAATGAAAGATAAACACCTTGTTCATCTAGCCAGCAAGTCAGATTTCTAAAATGTTTTACGGCGAAAAAAAGGCACATATTTATGTCAAACCACCACCAAAGACACAGCTAATTTGAATTAGCCACGTTGAACAAAATATGCAATCAACAACCGCAGGATTAAAAGAAAAATAACTCACTAACCTTTTGAAAATCTTCATCAGATGACAGTAATAGGACATGTTACACAGTACATTTATGTTTTTTTCAATAATATGCAATTTATATCCATAAATCTCTGTTTACAATGACGCCATGTTCAAAAAAATGCTACTCAGATGTCCGGAGAAATGATGATATCCCCGGAGATAACGTCAGATAACAGCAATACACATCATAAACTTTGACTAAATATACATGTTCTACATATAGTTAGAAAGATACACTTCTTCTTAATGCAACCGCTGTGTTACATTTATTTTTAACGTTACAGAATTCGTTCACTATGTAATAATATGAGACGGCGCTCAGAAATTAGCATTATGTCTCCTCTATCTCGGAGTCCACATAAACCCATAATTAACACGTAAATATTCCCTTACCTTTGATGTTCTTCGATCAGAAGTCGTGGAAGAAGTTATACTTACCAAAAACTGCGTTTTGTTTTCAAGTCTGTGTCTTTAGGTTATCAAACACGACAAATTCCGGTCGAAATGCAGGCAAAATTCTAGTGGATGCGCATCAAAACTTCAAAATTACATATTATATGTCGACTAAACTGGTCAAACTAAGTGCAGAATCGAGCTTTAGCATGTTTTTAACATAGAAAACAATCCTTAGCATGAACAGACAAACATCGTTTGGTGAATCTTGGAACAAAGGGAGCTCCTGACCCGACGTGCGCATGAAAGTACTTTCGCGTGACCCGGAGGTTTCAGCCCGCCACAACTCGAGGGAGCACTCGATTCTCACAATGAGAGGCCCCACTGAAAGGGGACATCGCGCTGAAGAGATAGGAACTGTTCCCAGATCTGTGGCTGGTTGGGAAGGGTGGGGGCGATGACATCAAAGTTGGCCCAACTTTTCTGTTGTCAAGAGAGAGTTTGGGAGAATGGATGCCCTGAGAGTTCTGCTTTACATACAGACATAATTTGAATGGTTTTAGAAGCTTTAGAGTGTTTTCTATTCAATAATAATTATTATATGCATATATTAGCAATTTTGTACAGATTTTTTTTCTGTTTACTATGGGCACGCAATTCCTCCAAAGGGGGCAGTAGTCAGCCCTTAACAGGTTTTAAGAACTAATCATCAGTAAGAAATACTCAGTTTAGAGAAAAATATTTATTATTGAATAACTTTTTGAATCAATGTATATATTTTCACATTAGTATAACAATATGACCATACAAATCTTGGAGACGGAAGATAAATCTATATGTTGTTTGAGAGAATAAACCAAATGCATCTGCCATTGTCCTTCTACACTACTGGTGTTAAATTAACAGTGTGTTTGTGAAGTCATGATGATCTCTTTGTCAGGCTGTCAGGCTGTGGAGTCACAGAGGAAGGCTGTACTTCTCTGGTCACAGCTCTGAGGTCAAACCCCTCACACCTGAGAGAGCTGGACCTGAGTAACAATGACCTGAAGGATTCAGGAGTGAAGCTGCTCTCTGCTGGACTGGGGAATCCCCACTGTAAACTGGAGACTCTGAGGTCAGTATTCCTATAGTTGGTCAACAAGTGATAACTGTTCACAAAAATAGAATAGATGTGGACTGTATACTCAATACAATCTAAATCTAAATAAACAGTACAGAATGTCACCTTTTATTTCAAGGTATTTTCATACATATATATTTTACAGTTTATAAATGAAACCCTTTATGTATCTAGTTCTCCCATTTGAAAAAGTCAATAATAATTTTGGATAAATTATTTCAGTCATAAGTTTAGTATTTGGTCCCATATTTCTTGTTGAATGTATTTGCAGGTTGTTTTGGTTGTGTTTTGGATGTTTTTCCTAATAGAAACTGAATGGTGAATAATGTCCTGTCATTTTGAAGTCACTTCACTTGTATTGTCAGTAAGAATAGAAGATGTTTATGGACACTTCTACATTCATGTGGATGCTACCATGAGTATGATGAATAATCAGGAATGAATCGAGAATGATGATGAATGAGAAAGTTACAGAGGCTCAAAGATCCCCTCTGTTATTGGTAATGGTGAGAGGTTAGTATGTTTTGTTGTATCCTCTGTTATTGGTAATGGTGAGAGGTTAGTATGTTTTGTTGTATCCTCTGTTATTGGTAATGGTGAGAGGTTAGTATGTTTTGTTGTAGTCTCTGTTATTGGTAATGGTGAGAGGTTAGCATGTTTTGTTGTATCCTCTGTTATTGGTAATGGTGAGAGGTTAGCATGTTTTGTTGTAGCCTCTGTTATTGGTAATGGTGAGAGGTTAGTATGTTTTGTTGTAGCCTCTGTTATTGGTAATGGTGAGAGGTTAGCATGTTTTGTTGTAGTCTCTGTTATTGGTAATGGTGAGAGGTTAGCATGTTTTGTTGTAGCCTCTGTTATTGGTAATGGTGAGAGGTTAGCATGTTTTGTTGTAGCCTCTGTAACTTTCTCACTCATTATTATTCGTGATTCTTTCATGATTTTTCTTAATCATGGCATCATCAGGATTAATTTATTATTGTTTAGAAACATGTTATCTACTCTCTTAGACAGAAAAGTACTCCACTCATCATCCACCATTTTATTATTGGGCAAAACACAACCAAAACACAACCAAAACAAACTGCAAATGCAACCAACGAGTTTACGACAAAAAACAAAAATGTTGACTATTTTAATACACTATGAGTGAATTGTTCAGAATACTTAAGACTTCTTCAAATGGGGAGACTGGAAACATAAATTGTTTTCATTTTTAATGGTGAAACACATATGTCTTAAAATACCCTCAAATTAAAGGTGACATTATAAACTGTCACCTCATATGAAACATTTGACCCCAAATCCAAAATGTTGGAGAATAGAGCCACATTTAAATGTTAGCTTCACTGTCTAAATAGATATGGTGTGGACTGTATACTCAATACAATCTAAATCTGATACCTCACTGTCTAAATAGATATGGTGTGGACTGTATACTCAATACAATCTAAATCTGATACCTCACTGTCTAAATAGATATGGTGTGGACTGTATACTCAATACAATCTAAATCTGATACCTCACTGTCAAAATATATATGGTGTGGACTGTATACTCAATACAATCTAAATCTGATACCTCACTGTCTAAATAGATATGGTGTGGACTGTGTACTCAATACAATCTAAATCTGATTCCTCAATGTCGAAATAGATATGGTGTGGACTGTATACTCAATACAATTTAAATCTGATACCTCACTGTCTGTCTTCTGACTGATACTGCTTTTAAACTGGTCCTGTCAGTCTACTATAATATTTGTACTATACATGTTTCTATCTGCAGGCAATACTTTGATCATTTGTCATTTTTTATGATGATACCCTATTTTACGAATAGATATGGAAGGTTTCAGGAAACTGATATATCTGAATATGTTGAAAAAATATACTGCCACTATTTTCACCACCAAAGAAAAGCAGTGTCATTTTAATATGATTTGACTCTTTGCAGGCTGTCAGGCTGTCTAGTCACAGATGAAGGCTGTGCCTCTCTGGTCTCAGCTCTGAGGTCAAACCCCTCACACTTGAGAGAGCTGGACCTGAGCTACAATCACCCAGGAGACTCAGGAGTCAGACTGCTCTCTGCTGGACTGGAGGATCCACACTGCAGACTGGAGAAACTCAAGTAGGTAGAGGGTTTATGTCAATGTTCATATCAGACATGTTTGACTTATCAGGCTAGTTAAGACAAACATTCTTACCAACACTTGGACAAAGTTGTATGTTGACTGAGAGTGGCCAGTGTGTGTGTGTCTCCAGTGTGTTTGTGTGTGTGTGTGTGGCCAGTGTGTGTGTGTTTGTGTGTATCTCCAGTGTGTGTGTATCTCCAGTGTGTGTGTGTGTTAGTGTCTCCAGTGTCTGTGTGTGTGTTCTGTGTGTGTGTGTCTCCAGTGTGTGTGTGTGTGTGTGTGTGTGTGTCAGTGTGTGTGTGTGTCTCCAGTGTGTGTGTGTGTCACTCCAGTGTGTGTGTGTGTGTCAGTGTGTGTGTGTGTCACCAGTGTGTGTGTGTCACCAGTGTGTGTGTGTCTCCAGTGTGTGTGTGTGTGTCACCAGTGTGTGTATGTATGTGTGTGTGTGTCTCCTGTGTGTGTGTGTGTTTGTGTGTGTGTGTGTGTCTCCAGTGTCTCCAGTGTCTGTGTGTGTGTGTTTCCTGTGTGTGTGTGTTTCCTGTGTGTGTGTGTCTCCAGTGTGCGTGTTTGTCACCAGTGTGTGTGTGTATGTGTGTGTGTGTGTGTGTATGTGTGTATCCAGTGTGTGTGTGTGTCCATTGTGTGTGTGTCTCCAGTGTGTGTGTGTGTCCATTGTGTGTGTGTCACCAGTGTGTGTGTGTGTCCATTGTGTGTGTGTCACCAGTGTTTGTGTGTGTGTGTGTGTGTCTCTAGTGTGTGTGTGTGTGTGTGTAGTGTGTGTGTGTGTGTCTCTGTGTGTGTGTGTCATCAGTGTGTGTGTGACCACTGTGTGTGTGTGTGTGTATGTGTGTGTGTGTGTGTCACCAGTGTGTGTGTGTGTGTGTGTGTGTGTGTGTGTGTGTGTGTGTGTGTGTGTGTGTGTGTGTGTGTGTGTGTGTGACTCCAGTGTGTGTGTGTGTCACCAGTGTGTGTGTGTCTCCAGTGTGTGTGTGTGTGTCACCAGTGTGTGTATGTATGTGTGTGTGTGTCTCCTGTGTGTGTGTGTGTTTGTGTGTGTGTGTGTGTGTCTCCAGTGTCTCCAGTGTCTGTGTGTGTGTGTTTCCTGTGTGTGTGTGTGTGTTTCCTGTTTGTGTGTGTCTCCAGTGTGCGTGTTTGTCACCAGTGTGTGTGTGTATGTGTGTGTGTGTGTGTGTATGTGTGTATCCAGTGTGTGTGTGTGTCCATTGTGTGTGTGTCTCCAGTGTGTGTGTGTGTCCATTGTGTGTGTGTCACCAGTGTGTGTGTGTGTCCATTGTGTGTGTGTCACCAGTGTTTGTGTGTGTGTATGTGTGTGTTTGTGTGTCTCCTGTGTGTGTGTGTGTGTGTGTGTGTGTGTGTGTGTGTGTGTGTGTGTGTGTGTGTGTGTGTGTGTGTGTCTCCTGTGTGTGTGTGTCATCAGTGTGTGTGTGACCACTGTGTGTGTGTGTGTGTATATGTGTGTGTGTGTGTCACCAGTGTGTGTGTGTGTGTGTGTGTGTGTGTGTGTGTGTGTGTGTGTGTGTGTGTGTGTGTGTGAGTTCAGGTGTATCCCTCAATGACTGTCTGTTCTTCTGCTTACCGCTACAGTGTGGAACATGGTGGAGAGAACAGAATGAAACCTGGACTTAGAAAATGTGAGTGTTGACTGCTGTGAAGAATATGACTAAGAATAAGTCTTAATTCAAGTTAAGTCAAAGTCAAAGACCAACATCATTACTGACTTGGTCATATTAAATATCAGCTGTAGTTCTACAGAAGCAGAAATCAGGGACACCAACGTTTACAAAGAGTTGCTTTGACAATGTGTGTGTGTGTGTGTGTGTGTGTGTGTGTGTGTGTGTGTGTGTGTGTGTGTGTGTGTGTGTGTGTGTGTGTCTGTGTGTCTGTGTGTCTGTGTGTGTCTGTAATTATTAATGGGAATAAGTGTGTTTTATATTACCATACAGTATAATATATGACCATTCAACAAGTCTCACGTTACCTTAACTTCTCCTTTTGATACCTAGAAACATCTACATTAAATGAATTAGTGAAAAGTGAGTTAACATTCTAATGTGATTGATGATGATTTCTAATATTGTGTCTGGTTTCATCCATCAGATGTCTGTGATCTCACACTGGACCCAAACACAGTAAACAGACACCTCTCTCTGTCTGAGGGGAACAGAACGGTGACATGGAGGACAGAGGAGCAGCCGTATCCTGATCACCCAGAGAGATTCGAGTACTGTGAACAGGTCCTGTGTAGAGAGGGTCTGACTGGGCGCTGTTACTGGGAGGTAGAGTGGAGTGGGAGGGCTGGTATAGGAGTGACATATAAAGGAATCAGCAGGAGAGGAAGGGGTGAGGACTGTTGGCTTGGACACAATGACAAGTCCTGGTGTCTGTTCTGCTCTGACAACAGTTACATTGCCTGGCACAATAATAATCCCACTACCATAGACGTCCCCTCCTCCAGCTCCCACAGAGTAGGAGTGTATTTGGACTGGTCAGCCGGCACTCTGTCCTTCTATAGAGCCTCCTCTGACACACTGACCCACCTGTACACATTCACCTCCACATTCACTGAGTCCCTCTATCCAGGGATTTGGGTTCATTTCTCCTCAGTGTCCCTGTGTTAGTGATACACACACACACACTGGACACAGACACACACACACTGGACAACACACACACACACACACACTGGACAAACACACACACACACTGGACACACACACACACACTGGACACACACACACACACACACACACTGGACACACACACACTGGACACACACACACACACACACACACACACACACACACACACTGGACACACACACACACACACACACACACACACACACACACACACACACACACACACACACACACACACACACACAGACACACACACACACACTGGACACACACACACACACACACACACACACACTGGACACACACACACACACACACACACACACACACACACACTGGACACACACACACACACACACACACACACACACACACACACACTGGACACACACACACACACTGGACACACACACACACACTGGACACACACACACACACACACACACTGGACACACACACACACACACACTGGACACACACACACACACACTGGACACACACACACACACACACTGGACACACACACACACACACACTGGACACACACACACACTGGACACACACACACACACACAGTGGACACACACACACACACACACACACACACACACACACACACACACACACACACACACACACACACACACTGGACACACACACACACACTGGACACACACACACACACACTGGACACACACACACACACACACACACTGGACACACACACACACACACACACACACACACACACACACAAACACACACACACACACACACTGGACACACACACACACACACTGGACACACACACACACACACTGGACACACACACACTGGACACACACACACACTGGACACACACACACACACTGGACACACACACACACACACACACACACACACACACTGGACACACACACACACACACACACACACACACACACACACACACACACTGGACACACACACACACACACACACTGGACACACACACACACACACTGGACACACACACACACACTGGACACACACACACACACTGGACACACACACACACACTGGACACACACACACACACTGGACACACACACACACACACACACACACACACACACACACACTGGACACACACACACACACACACACACACACACTGGACACACACACACACTGGACAAACACACACACACTGGACAAATACACACACACTGGACAAATACACACACACTGGACACACACTGGACAAATACACACACACTGGACAAATACACACACACTGGACAAATACACACACACTGGACACACACACACACTGGACACACACACACTCTGGACACACACACACACTGGACACACACACACTGGACACACACACACACACTGGAATACACACACACTGAACACACACACACACTGGACACACACACACACACACTGGACACGGACACACACACACACAAACACACCTCACATACACACTGATTACACACTGAATACACACACATTGGACACACACACACACACACTGGACACACACACACACACAAACACATACATTGGACACACACACACACACACATTTGACACACTCACACACACACACACACACACACACTGGACACACACACACACACACACACACACACACACACACACACACACACACACACACACACTCAAACACTGAACACACACACACACTGACAACACACACACTGGACACAAACACACACACGCTGGACACAGACACAAACTCCACACACACACACACTGGACACACACACACACACACACACTGGACACACACACACAAACACACTGGATAAATACACTGGACACGCACACACTGGACACGCACAC
>NW_024607583.1:0-7500 GCF_018296145.1 Oncorhynchus tshawytscha | reverse complement strand
ACGCACACACACACTGGACACGTGCACACACACACTGAACACACACACACACACACTGGACACACACACACACACTCTGGACACACACACACACCACACTGAACACACACAAAACTGTACACACACACACTCACACACACACACTGGACACACACACACTGGACAAACACACACTAGACAAATACACACACACACTGGACACACAGACACACACTGGACACACACTGGACAAACACACACTGGACAAACACACACTGGACAAACACACACTGGACAAACACACACTGGACAAACACACACTGGACAAATACACACTGGACAAATACACACACACTAGACAAACACACACACAAACACAGTGGACACAAACACAGTGGACACACACACACACACACACACACACACACACACACTGGACACACACACACACACACTGGACACACACACACACACACACACACACACACACACACACACACACACACACACTGAACACACACACACTCACACACTGGACTCACAGACACACACTGGACACACACACTCACACACACACACTGGTCACACACACACTGAACACACACACTCTGGACACACACACACACTGGACTCACAGACACACATTGGACAAATACACACACACACACACACACACTGGACAAATACACACACACAAACACAGTGGACAAACATATACACACAGGACACACACTCTGGACACACACACATTCTGGACACACACACACATGCGCATCTTTCTATAGTTGTGAGGACCTCTTACAACAACACTGTTAAAATACCAATGTAATCATGTGTTGTCTTTTATGTTGAAAAACTAATTATACAATTATATATAATTATATATGGACATACGCTCCATAGTTGTACAAGTGTACCAGTATATATTGTACTTTTCATAATAAAACATACTTGAAACAAGAAAAGCTTGTTAATTGTGAAAACAGTTTGGTTATTTGATTTTACGTTTCCTCTGTCAGGTTGATGTTAACCTGCGACTGGTTGAAACATGAAACAAATATGAAATGAAATACAAAACAATTAAATATGTGGAATAGAATTAAACAAATTGTACAATTAGTACAACAGAGTGTAGTGATGCAGGGTCACTATAGCAACAGAGTTCTCTCTCTTCTCTGCTCTCTCCCTCTTTCTGCTCGCTCTCTCTGCTCTCTCCGCTCTCTCTGCTCTCTTTTCTCAGCTCTCTCTGTTCTCTGCTCTCTGCTCTGCTGCTCTCTTCTCTCTGATCTCTCTCTCTCTCTCTCACTCTTTGCTCTCTCACTCTTTCTTTGCTTTCTCAGCCTGCTCTCTGCTCTCTCTCTCTCTCTCTGCTCCCTCTCTCTCCCACAATCTGCTCTCTCTCTCCCAAACACTCTGCTCTCTCTCTGCTCTCTCTCTCCCACACTCTGCTGTCTCTCTCTGCTCTCTCTCTCTCTCTGCTCTCTCTCTCTGCTCTCTCTCTCTCCCACACTCTGCTCTCTCTCTCTCCCACACTTTCTGCTCTTTCTCTCACACTTTCTGCTCTCTCTCCCACACTTTCTGCTCTCTCTCCCACACTTTCTGCACTCTCTCCCACACTTTCTGCTCTCTCTCCCAAATCAAATCAAATCAAATGTATTTATATAGCCCTTCGTACATCAGCTGATATCTCAAAGTGCTGTACAGAAACCCAGCCTAAAACCCCAAACAGCAAGCAATGCAGGTGTAGAAGCATGGTGGCTAGGAAAAACTCCCTAGAAAGGCCAAAACCTAGAGAGGAACCAGGCTATGTGGGGTGGCCAGTCCTCTTCTGGCTGTGCCGGGTGGAGATTATAACAGAACATGGCCAAGATGTTAAAATGTTCATAAATGACCAGCATGGTTGAATAATAATAAGGCAGAACATTTGAAACTGGAGCAGCAGCACGGCCAGGTGGACTGGGGACAGCAAGGAGTCATCATGTCAGGTAGTCCTGGGGCATGGTCCTAGGGCTCAGGTCCCCTGAGAGAGAGAAAGAAAGAGAGAAGGAGAGAATTAGAGAACGCACACTTAGATTCACACAGGACACCGAATAGGACAGGAGAAGTACTCCAGATATAACAAACTGACCCTAGCCCCCCGACACATAAACTACTGCAGCATAAATACTGGAGGCTGAGACAGGAGGGGTCAGGAGACACTGTGGCCCCATCCGAGGACACCCCCGGAGAGGGCCAAACAGGAAGGATATAACCCCACCCACTTTGCCAAAGCACAGCCCCCACACCACTAGAGGGATATCTTCAACCACCAACTTACCATCCTGAGACAAGGCTGAGTATAGCCCACAAAGACCTCCGCCATGGCACAACCCAAGGGGGGGCGCCAACCCAGACAGGATGACCACATCAGTGAATCAACCCACTCAGGTGACGTACCCCTTCCAGGGACGGCATGAGAGAGCCCCAGTAAGCCAGTGACTCAGCCCCTGTAATAGGGTTAGAGGCAGAGAATCCCAGTGGAAAGAGGGGAACCGGCCAGGCAGAGACAGCAAGGGCGGTTCGTTGCTCCAGAGCCTTTCCGTTCACCCTCCCACTCCTGGGCCAGACTACACTCAATCATATGACCCACTGAAGAGATGAGTCTTCAGTAAAGACTTAAAGGTTGAGACCGAGATTGCGTCTCTGACATGGGTAGGCAGACCGTTGCATAAAAATGGAGCTCTATAGGAGAAAGCCCCGCCTCCAGCTGTTTGCTTAGAAATTCTAGGGACAATTAGGAGGCCTGCGTCTTGTGACCGCAGCGTACGTGTAGGTATGTACGGCAGGACCAAATCAGAGAGATAGGTCGGAGCAAACCCATGTAATGCTTTGTAGGTTAGCAGTAAAACCTTGAAATCAGCCCTTGCTTTGACAGGAAGCCAGTGTAGAGAGGCTAGCACTGGAGTAATATGATCAAATTTTTTGGTTCTAGTCAGGATTCTAGCAGCCGATTTAGCACTAACTGAAGTTTATTTAGTGCTTTATCCGGGTAGCCCACACTTTCTGCTCTCTCTATCTTAACAGTGGTGAAGTTTGGACAATCACCACTTGATGGCAGTGTTAAACCAGAAGTGATGAAAACAACATCAATGCATCGAGAGAGAGAGAGAGAGAGAGTCTAATATACTGATATACAGTAACATTCAGAAAGTATTCAGACCCCTTGACTTTTTACACATTTTGTCACGTTACAGCCTTATTCTAAAATGTATTAAATGTGTTTTTCCCCTCATCAATCTACACACAATAACCCAGAATTACAAAGCAAAAATGGTTCACTTTAATGTGTGAACATTTTTATTTAAAAAAACTTAGATATCACAGAGGGAGAGGGAGAGTAGAGAGTCAGAACAGAGGGAAAGAGAGAGAGGGAGGGTAGAAAGTCAGAACAGATGGAAAGAGAGAGAGGGAGAGTAGAGAGTCAGAACAGAGGGAAAGAGAGAGAGAGAGGGGGAGGGTAGAGAGTCAGAACAGAGGGAAAGAGAGAGAGAGAGAGGGAGGGAGAGAGTCAGAACAGAGGGAAAGAGGGAGAGGAGGTAGAGAGTCAGAACAGATGGAAAGAGAGAGAGTCAGAACAGAGGAAAGGGTAGAGAGTCAGAACAGAGGGAAAGAGAGAGAGAGAGAGAGGGTAGAGAGTCAGAACAGAGGGAAAGAGAGAGAGGGAGGGAGAGTCAGAACAGAGGGAAAGAGAGAGAGGGAGGGTCAGAACAGAGGGAAAGAGAGAGAGAGGGAGGGTAGAGAGTCAGAACAGAGGGAAAGAGAGAGAGGGAGGGTAGAGAGTCAGAACAGATGGAAAGAGAGAGAGAGGGAGAGGTCAGAGAGTCAGAACAGAGGGAAAGAGAGAGAGAGGGGAGGGTAGAGTCAGAACAGATCAGAACAGAAAGAGAGAGGGAGGGTAGAGTCAGAACAGGAAAGAGAGAGAGAGGGAGGGTAGAGAGTCAGAACAGATGGAAAGAGAGAGAGAGGGAGGGTAGAGAGTCAGAACAGATGGAAAGAGAGAGAGGAGAGGAGAGGGAGAAAGTCAGAACAGATGGAAAGAGAAGAGAGAGGAGGGTAGAGAGTCAGAACAGATGGAAAGAGAGAGAGGGAGGGTAGAGAGTCAGAACAGATGGAAAGAGAGAGAGGGAGAACAGTAAGAGTCAGAAGAACAGAGGAAAGAGAGAGAGAGGGAGAGGGGGAGGGTAGAACAGATGTCAGAACAGATGGAAAGAAAGAGAGGAGAGAGAACAGATGGAAGAGAGTCAGAAAATAGGGAGGGTAAAGAGAGAGAACAGATGGAAAGAGAGAGAGAGGAGTTAGAGAACAGATGGAAAGAGAGAGAGAGAGGAGGGTCAGAACAGAGGAAAGAAAGAGAGAGAGAGGGAGGGTAGAGAGTCAGAACAGAGGGAAAGAGAGAGAGAGGGAGGGTAGAGAATCAGAACAGAGGGAAAGAGAGAGAGAAGGGAGGGAAAGAAGAGTCAGAACAGAGGGAAAGAGAGAGAGGGAGGGAGAGAGTCAGAACAGATGGAAAGAGAGAGAGAGGGGGGAGGGTAGAGAGTCAGAACAGATGGAAAGAGAGAGAGAGGGAGGGTAGAGAGTCAGAACAGATGGAAAGAGAGAGAGAGGGAGGGGAGAGAGTCAGAACAGATGGAAAGAGAGAGAGAGGGAGGGGAGAGAGTCAGAACAGAGGGAAAGAGAGAGAGGGAGGGTAGAGAGTCAGAACAGATGGAAAGAGATAGCGAGAGAGGGAGGGTAGAGAGTCAGAACAGAGGGAAAGACAGAGAGCAAACCCGTAGCCTCAAGCTCATTACCATAGCGCAACGTTAACTATTCATGAAAATCGCAAATGAAACGAAAGAAATATATTCACTCACAAGCTTAGCCTTTTGTTAACAACACTGTCATCTCAGATTTTCAAAATATGCTTTTCAACCATAGCTACACAAGCATTTGTGTAAGAGTATTGATAGCTAGCATAGCATTGAGCCTAGCATTCAGCAGGCAACATTTTCACAAAAACAAGAAAAGCATTAAAATAAAATCATTTACCTTTGAAGAACTTCAGATGTTTTCAATGACGAGACTCTCAGTTAGATAGCAAATGTTCTTTTTTTCCCAAAATATTATTTGTGTAGGAGAAATCGCTCTGTTTTGTTCATCACGTTTGGCTCAGAAAAAAATCTGAAAATGCAGTCTCTACAACGCCAAACTTTTTACCAAATTAACTCCATAATATCGACAGAAACATGGCAAACGTTGTTTAGAATCAATCCTCAAGGTGTTTTTCACATATCTATTCGATGATAAATCATTCGTGGCAGTTGGGTTTCTCCTTGAAAACAAACGGAAAAATACTACAGCTGGAGATTACGCAATAATTGCGACGGAGGACACCAAGCGACCACCTGGTATATGTAGTGCAAAATGGTCAATCTTCCAATGATTTGCCTCCAAATACGTCACAATGCTGTCGACACATTGGGGAAACGACAGAATGTCTAAGCTCATTCGTGGCCCATACACAGCCATATAAGGACTCATTGGAACACAGTGCCTTCAAAATCTGGGGCACTTCCTGTTTGAAATTACATCTTGGTTTCGCCTGTAGCATTAGTTCTGTGGCACTCACAGACAATATCTTTGCAGATTTGGAAACGTCAGAGTGTTTTCTTTCCAAAGCTGTCAATAATATGCATAGTCGAGCATCTTTTCGTGACAAACTATCGCGCTTAAAACGGGAATGTTTTTTTATCCAATAATGAAATACCGCCCCCAGAGTTCCAAGAAGTTAAACATTAAGATTAGCCCCTCATTATGAATGGTTAAGGTTTGGGATAGAGTTTAAACATTAAGATTAGCCCCTCATTATGAATGGTTAAGGTTTGGGATAGAGTTTAAACAGAATGTTTAGGGCCTCATTATGAATGGTTAAGGTTTGGGATAGAGTTAAACATTAAGATTAGGGCCTCATTATGAATGGTTAAGGTTTGGGATAGAGTTATAACAGAATGTTTAGGGCCTCATTATGAATGGTTAAGGTTTGGGATAGAGTTTAAACATTAAGATTAGCCCCTCATTATGAATGGTTAAGGTTTGGGATAGAGTTTAAACAGAATGTTTAGGGCCTCATTATGAATGGTTAAGGTTTGGGATAGAGTTTAAACATTAAGATTAGGGCCTCATTATGAATGGTTAAGGTTTGGGATAGAGTTATAACAGAATGTTTAGGGCCTCATTATGAATGGTTAAGGTTTGGGATAGAGTTTAAACATTAAGATTAGGGCCTCATTATGAATGGTTAAGGTTTGGGATAGAGTTTAAACAGAATGTTTAGGGCCTCATTATGAATGGTTAAGGTTTGGGATAGAGTTAAACATTAAGATTAGCCCCTCATTATGAATGGTTAAGGTTTGGGATAGAGTTTAAACAGAATGTTTAGGGCCTCATTATGAATGGTTAAGGTTTGGGATAGAGTTATAACAGAATGTTTAGGGCCTCATTATGAATGGTTAAGGTTTGGGATAGAGTTTAAACAGAATGTTTAGGGCCTCATTATGAATGGTTCAGGTTTGGGATAGAGTTATAACAGAATGTTTAGGGCCTCATTATGAATGGTTAAGGTTTGGGATAGAGTTATAACATAATGTTTAGGGCCTCATTATGAATGGTTAAGGTTTGGGATAGAGTTTAAACAGAATGTTTAGTGCCTCATTATGAATGGTTAAGGTTTGGGATAGAGTTATAACAGAATGTTTAGGGCCTCATTATGAATGGTTAAGGTTTGGGATAGAGTTATAACAGAATGTTTAGGGCCTCATTATGAATGGTTAAGGTTTGGGATAGAGTTATAACAGAATGTTTAGAATGGTTAAGGTTTGGGATAGAGTTATAACAGAATGTTTAGGGCCTCATTATG
Source organism: Oncorhynchus tshawytscha (assembly GCF_018296145.1). Taxonomy (NCBI): domain Eukaryota; kingdom Metazoa; phylum Chordata; class Actinopteri; order Salmoniformes; family Salmonidae; genus Oncorhynchus; species Oncorhynchus tshawytscha. Next base: position 587 of record NW_024607583.1, on the reverse strand, counting down.
AATGGTTAAGGTTTGGGATAGAGTTATAACAGAATGTTTAGAATGTTTAGGGTTTAGGGCCTCATTATGAATGGTTCAGGTTTGGGATAGAGTTATAACAGAATGTTTAGGGCCTCATTATGAATGGTTAAGGTTTGGGATAGAGTTATAACAGAATGTTTAGGGCCTCATTATGAATGGTTCAGGTTTGGGATAGAGTTATAACAGAATGTTTAGGGCCTCATTATGAATGGTTCAGGTTTGGGATAGAGTTATAACAGAATGTTTAGGGCCTCATTTATGAATGGTTTATGAATGGTTAAGGTTTGGGATAGAGTTATAACAGAATGTTTAGGGCCTCATTATGAATGGTTAAGGTTTGGGATAGAGTTATAACAGAATGTTTAGGGCCTCATTATGAATGGTTAAGGTTTGGGATAGAGTTATAACAGAATGTTTAGGGCCTCATTATGAATGGTTAAGGTTTGGGATAGAGTTATAACAGAATGTTTAGGGCCTCATTATGAATGGTTCAGGTTTGGGATAGAGTTATAACAGAATGTTTAGGGCCTCATTATGAATGGTTCAGGTTTGGGATAGAGTTATAA
>NW_024607582.1:20000-30505 GCF_018296145.1 Oncorhynchus tshawytscha | reverse complement strand
CAGAGAGTTCTATATTGGAACCAAAATGGATGACCTATGGGACCAGCATAACTCCTTTCACAGAGAGTTCTATATTGAACCAAAATGGATGACCCCTATGGGACAGCTAAACTACCCTTCTCCACAGAGTTCTATATGAACCAAAATGGATGACCCTATGGGGACAGCCTAACAACCCTTCCACAGAGAGTTCTATATTGAACCAAATGGATGACCCTCATGGGGACAGCCTAACAACCCTTTCCACAGAGAGTTCTATATTGAACCAAAATGGACAGACCTATGGGGACAGCCTAACTACCCTTTCCACAGAGAGTTCTATATTGAACCAAAATGGATGACCCTATGGGGACAGCCTAACTACCCTTTCACAGAGAGTTCTATATTGAACCAAAATGGATGACCCTATGGGGACAGCCTAACTACCCTTTCCACAGAGAGTTCTATATTGAACCAAAATGGATGACCCTATGGGGACAGCCTAACTACCCTTTCCACAGAGAGTTCTATATTGAACCTATGACCCCATGGGGACAGCCTTACCCTCTCCACAGAGAGTTCTATATTGAACCAAAATGGATGACCTTATGGGGACAGCCTAACTAATTCTTTCCACAGAGAGTTCTATATTGAACCAAAATGGATGACCCTATGGGGACAGCCTAACTACCCTTTCTATATTGAACCAAAATGGATGATCCTTGGGGACAGCCTAACTACCCTTTCCACAGAGAGTTCTATATTGAACCAAAAATGGATGACCCTATGGGGACAGCCTAACTACCCTTTCCACAGAGTTCTATATTGAACCAAAATGGATGACCCTATGGGGACAGCCTAACTACCCTTTCTACAGAGAGTTCTATATTGAACCAAATGGATGACCCTATGGGGACAGCCTAACTACCCTTTCCACAGAGAGTTCTATATTGAACCAAAATGGATGACCCTATGGGGACAGCCTAACTACCCTTTCTACAGAGAGTTTCTATATTGAACCAAAATGGATGACCCTATGGGGACAGCCTAACTACCCTTTCCACAGAGAGTTCTATATTGAACCAAAATGGATGACCTATGGGGACAGCCTAACTACCTTTCTACAGAGAGTTCTATATTGAACCAAAATGGATGACCCTATGGGGACAGCCTAACTACCCTTTCCACAGAGTTCTATAAGTATTGAACCAAAATGGATGACCCTATGGGGACAGCTAACTACCCTTTCTACAGAGAGTTCTATATTGAACCAAAATGGATGACCCTATGGGGACAGCCTAACTACCCTTTCCACAGAGAGTTCTATATTGAACCAAAATGGATGACCCTATGGGGACAGCCTAACTACCCTTTCTACAGAGAGTTCTATATTGAACCAAAATGGATGACCCTATGAGGACAGCCTAACTACCCTTTCCACAGAGAGTTCTATATTGAACCAAAATGGATGACCCTATGGGGGACAGCCTAACTACCCTTTCTACTGAGAGTTCTATATTGAACCAAAATGGATGACCCTACTCCTTTCCACAGAGAGTTCTATATTGAACCAAAATGGATGACCCTATGGGGACAGCCTAACTACCCTTTCTACAGAGAGTTCTATTGAACCAAAATGATATCCTATGGGACAGCCTAACTAATGGAGTTCTATATTGAACCAAATGGATGACCCTATGGGGACAGCCTAATCTTGGATAACATGGATGACCCTATGGGGACAGCCTAACTACCCTTTCTACAGAGAGTTCTATATTGAACCAAAATGGATGACCCTATGGGGACAGCCTAACTACCTTTCCACAGAGAGTTCTATATTGAACCAAAATGGATGACCCTATGGGGACAGCCTAACTACCCTTTCCACAGAGAGTTCTATATTGAACCAAAATGGATGACCCTATGGGGACAGCCTAACTACCCTTTCCACAGAGAGTTCTATATTGAACCAAAATGGATGACCCTATGGGGACAGCCTAACTACCTTTTCCACAGAGAGTTCTATATTGAACCAAAATGGATGACCCTATGGGGACAGCCTAACTACCCTTTCCACAGAGAGTTCTATATTGAACCAAAATGGATGATCCTATGGGGACAGCCTAACTACTAACTACCCTTTTCCACAGAGAGTTCTATATTGAACCAAAATGGATGACCCTATGGGGACAGCCTAACTACCCTTTCCACAGAGAGTTCTATATTGAACCAAAATGGATGATCCTATGGGGACAGCCTAACTACTAACTACCCTTTCCACAGAGAGTTCTATATTGAACCAAAATGGATGACCCTATGGGGACAGCCTTAACTACCTTTTTTTCTAAGAGTGTAGGTCCTCAATCAATACTTTAAATGGTTCCAGCAGGACGGTGTATTAAAACTAAAAGAGGATTTACCTCGTTCGGTGGAGACCCGAGGAACCTCAAGAGCTACCCAACCCTGTGAACGGATTTGGTAACTTGTGTTTTTTTGCCAGGTAAGTTGACTGAGAACAGATTCTCATTTACAACAACAACCTGGGAATACACTCTAGAAAAAAAAATTGTTCCAAAAGGGTTCTTTGGCTGTCCTCATAGGAGAACCCTTTTTGGTTCCAAGTAGAACCCTCTGTGGAAAAGTTGTACATGGAACCCCAAAGAGTTCTACCTGGAACCAAAATGGATCTACCTGGAACCAAAAGGGCCTATGGAACCAAAAAGGGCCTATCCTATGGGGACAGCCTAAGAACCCTTTTAGGTTGTTGATAGCACTTTTTTTCTAATAGTGTAGTTACAGGGGAGATGAAAGAGACAATGGGAATTTGGGGATGATTAGGTGGCCGTGATGGTATGAGGGTCAGATTGGGAATGTAGCCAGGACACCGGGGTTAACACACCTGTTACAATAAGAGTCATGGGCTCTTTAGTGACCACAGAGAGTCAGGACACCCATTTAAAGTCCCATCAAAAAGACAGCAACTTACACAGGGCAATGTCCCCAATCACTGCCCTGTGATATATTTTTTTAGACCAGAGGAAAGAGTGCCTCCTACTGGCCCTCTGACACCACTTCCAGCAGCATCTGATCTCCCATCCAGGGAACAAACCTGTTTAGCTTCAGAGGTAAGCCAGCAGTGGGATGCAGGGTGGTGTGCTGCTCACCGAGATCTACGAGACTTTAACGAAGACCAGCCAACCTATTCATAGAGGATGCAGTGACGCCTATTACAACTGTCACGTGATAAAGCGAAGGGCGGAGACGGGATCCAAAGGTATAATGCATTCTGAATTCCAGCATACTATATGTAAAGGCCTGTAAAATGTATTATGCCAATTGCAGTACATTTCTATGGAATACTGGCACCTTTCTTACGCGTATATATCATCACAATTAGAAGAATGTGCCAGTGGAAACATAGGAAATAAATGTGAAAGTGTTGTTGCTCTCTGAGAAAAGATAACTTTATTAGCCAAGTACAGCACAGCAATAAATGTCAAGATTACATACAGTAGAATGTCCGGGGTGTCCTCGGATGGGGCCACAGTGTCTCCTGACCACCTGGCCGTGCTGCTGCTCCAGTTTCAACTGTTCTGCCTTATAATTATTGGACCATGCTGGTCATTTATGAACATTTGAACACCTTGGCCATGTTCTGTTATAATCTCCACCCGGCACAGCCAGAAGAGGACTGGCCACCCCGCATAGCCTGGTTCCTCTCTAGGTTTCTTCCTAGGTTTTGGCCTTTGTAGGGAGTTTTTCCTAGCCACTGTGCTTCTACACCTGCATTGCTTGCTGTTTGGGGTTTTAGGCTGGGTTTCTGTACAGCACTTTGATATATATCAGCTGATGTACGAAGGGCTATATAAATACATTTGATTTGAATGTCAAGATAACACAGTAGAATGTCAAGATAACACAGTAGAATGTCAGGATAACACAGGAGAATGTCAGGATAACACACAGTAGAATGTCAAGATAAAATACAGTAGAATGTCAGGATAACACAGTAGAATGTCAGGATAACACAGGAGAATGTCAGGATAACACACAGTAGAATGTCAAGATAAAATACAGTAGAATGTCAAGATAACACAGTAGAATGTCAAGATGCCACAGTAGAATGTCAAGATAACACAGTAGAATGTCAAGATAACATACAGTAGAATGCCAAGAAAGCACAGTAGAATGTCAAGATAACACACAGTAGAATGTCAAGATAACACACAGTAGAATGTCAAGATAACACAGTAGAATGTCAAGATAACACAGTAGAATGTCAAGATAACACAGTAGAATGTCAAGATAACACAGTAGATGTCAAGATAACACAGTAGAATGTCAAGATAACACAGTAGAATGTCAGGATAACACAGTAGAATGTCAGGATAACACAGTAGAATGTCAAGATAACACAGTAGAATGTCAAGATAACACAGTAGAATGTCAAGATAACACAGTAGATGTCAAGATAACACAGTAGAATGTCAAGATAACACAGTAGAATGTCAGGATAACACAGTAGAATGTCAGGATAACACAGTAGAATATCAAGATAACATAAAATAGAATGTCAAGGTAACATACAGTAGAATGTCAAGATAACACAGTAGAATGTCAGGATAACACAGTAGAATGTCAAGATAACACAGTAGAATGTCAAGATAACACACAGTAGAATGTCAAGATAAAATACAGTAGAATGTCAGGATAACACAGTAGAATGTCAAGATAAGACAGTAGAATGTCAAGATGCCACAGTAGAATGTCAAGATAACACAGTAGAATGTCAAGATAACATACAGTAGAATGCCAAGAAAGCACAGTAGAATGTCAAGATAACACACAGTAGAATGTCAGGATAACACAGTAGAATGTCAGGATAACACAGTAGAATGTCAAGATAACACAGAAGAATGTCAAGAAAGCACAGTAGAATGTCAAGATAACATACAGTAGAATGCCAAGAAAGCACAGTAGAATGTCAAGATAACACACAGTAGAATGTCAGGATAACACAGTAGAATGTCAAGAAAGCACAGTAGAATGTCAAGATAACACAGTAGAATGTCAGGATAACACAGTAGAATGTCAGGTTAACACACAGTAGAATGTCAAGATAACACACAGTAGAATGTCAAGATAACACAGTAGAATGTCAGGATAACACAGTAGAATGTCAAGATAACACAGTAGAATGTCAAGATAACACAGTAGAATGTCAAGATAACATACAGTAGAATGTCAAGAAAGCACAGTAGAATGTCAAGATAACACAGTAGAATGTCAAGGTAACACAGTAGAATGTCAAGATAACACACAGTAGAATGTCAAGATAAAATACAGTAGAATGTCAGGATAACACAGTAGAATGTCAAGATAAGACAGTAGAATGTCAAGATGCCACAGTAGAATGTCAAGATAACACAGTAGAATGTCAAGATAACATACAGTAGAATGCCAAGAAAGCACAGTAGAATGTCAAGATAACACAGTAGAATGTCAGGATAACACAGTAGAATGTCAGGATAACACAGTAGAATGTCAAGATAACACAGAAGAATGTCAAGAAAGCACAGTAGAATGTCAAGATAACATACAGTAGAATGCCAAGAAAGCACAGTAGAATGTCAAGATAACACACAGTAGAATGTCAGGATAACACAGTAGAATGTCAAGAAAGCACAGTAGAATGTCAAGATAACACAGTAGAATGTCAGGATAACACAGTAGAATGTCAGGTTAACACACAGTAGAATGTCAAGATAACACACAGTAGAATGTCAAGATAACACAGTAGAATGTCAGGATAACACAGTAGAATGTCAAGATAACACAGTAGAATGTCAAGATAACACAGTAGAATGTCAAGATAACATACAGTAGAATGTCAAGAAAGCACAGTAGAATGTCAAGATAACACAGTAGAATGTCAAGGTAACACAGTAGAATGTCAAGATAACACAGTAGATGTCAGGATAACACAGAGTAGAATGTCAAGATAACACAGTAGAATGTCAAGATAACACAGTAGAATGTCAAGATAACACAGTAGAATGTCGAGATAACACAGTAGAATGTTGAGATAACACACAGTAGAATGTCAAGATAACACAGTAGAATGTCAAGATAACACAGTAGAATGTCAAGATAACACAGTAGAATGTCAGGATAACACAGTAGAATGTCAAGGTAACACAGTAGAATGTCAAGATAACACACAGTAGAATGTCAAGATAAAATACAGTAGAATGTCAGGATAACACAGTAGAATGTCAAGATAAGACAGTAGAATGTCAAGATAAGACAGTAGAATGTCAAGATGCCACAGTAGAATGTCAAGATAACACAGTAGAATGTCAAGATAACATACAGTAGAATGCCAAGAAAGCACAGTAGAATGTCAAGATAACACACAGTAGAATGTCAAGATAACACAGTAGAATGTCAAGATAACACAGTAGAATGTCAAGATAACACAGTAGAATGTCAAGATAACAGTAGAATGTCGAGATAACACACAGTAGAATGTCAAGATAACACAGTAGAATGTCAAGATAACATACAGTAGAATGTCAAGATAACACAGTAGAATGTCAAGATAACACAGTAGAATGTCAGGATAACACAGTAGAATGTCAAGATAACACAGTAGAATGTCAAGATAACACACAGTGGAATGTCAAGATAACACAGTAGAATGTCAAGATAACACAGTAGAATGTCGAGATAACACACAGTAGAATGTCAAGATAACACAGTAGAATGTCAAGATAACACAGTAGAATGTCAAGATAACACAGTAGAATGTCAAGATAACACAGTAGAATGTCAGGATAACACAGTAGAATGTCAAGATAACACACAGTAGAATGTCAAATCAAATCAAATTTTATTTGTCACATACACATGGTTAGCAGATGTTAATGCGAGTGTAGCGAAATGCTTGTGCTTCTAGTTCCGACAATGCAGTAATAACGAACAAGTAATCTAACTAACAATTCCAAAAAACTACTGTCTTATACACAGTGTAAGGGGATAAAGAATATGTACATAAGGATATATGAATGAGTGATGGTACAGAGCAGCATAGGCAAGATACAGTAGATGATATCGAGTACAGTATATACATATGAGATGAGTATGTAAACCAAGTGGCATAGTTAAAGTGGCTAGTGATACATGTATTACATAAGGATGCAGTCGATGATATAGAGTACAGTATCTACGTATGCATATGAGATGAATAATGTAGGGTAAGTAACATTATATAAGGTAGCATTGTTTAAGGTGGCTAGTGATATATTTACATAATTTCCCATCAATTCCCATTATTAAAGTGGCTGGAGTAGAGTCAGTGTCATTGACAGTGTGTTGGCAGTAGCCACTCAATGTTAGTGGTGGCTGTTTAACAGTCTGATGGCCTTGAGATAGAAGCTGTTTTTCAGTCTCTCGGTCCCAGCTTTAATGCACCTGTACTGACCTCGCCTTCTGGATGACAGCGGGGTGAACAGGCAGTGGCTCGGGTGGTTGATGTCCTTGATGATCTTTATGGCCTTCCTGTAGCATCGGGTGGTGTAGGTGTCCTGGAGGGCAGGTAGTTTGCCCCCGGTGATGCGTTGTGCAGACCTCACTACCCTCTGGAGAGCCTTACGGTTGAGGGCGGTACAGTTGCCATACCAGGCGGTGATACAGCCCGCCAGGATGCTCTCGATTGTGCATCTGTAGAAGTTTGTGAGTGCTTTTGGTGACAAGCCGAATTTCTTCAGCCTCCTGAGGTTGAAGAGGTGCTGCTGCGCCTTCCTCACGATGCTGTCTGTGTGAGTGGACCAATTCAGTTTGTCTGTGATGTGTATGCCGAGGAACTTAAAACTTGCTACCCTCTCCACTACTGTTCCATCGATGTGGATGGGGGTGTTCCCTCTGCTGTTTCCTGAAGTCCACAATCATCTCCTTAGTTTTGTTGACGTTGAGTGTGAGGTTATTTTCCTGACACCACACTCCGAGGGCCCTCACCTCCTCCCTGTAGGCCGTCTCGTCGTTGTTGGTAATCAAGCCTACCACTGTTGTGTCGTCCGCAAACTTGATGATTGAGTTGGAGGCGTGCGTGGCCACGCAGTCGTGGGTGAACAGGGAGTACAGGAGAGGGCTCAGAACGCACCGTTGTGGGGCCCCAGTGTTGAGGATCAGCGGGGAGGAGATGTTGTTGCCTACCCTCACCACCTGGGGGCGGCCCGTCAGGAAGTCCAGTACCCAGTTGCACAGGGCGGGGTCGAGACTCAGGGTCTCGAGCTTGATGACGAGCTTGGAGGGTACTATGGTGTTGAATGCCGAGCTGTAGTCGATGAACAGCATTCTCACATAGGTATTCCTCTTGTCCAGATGGGTTAGGGCAGTGTGCAGTGTGGTTGAGATTGCATCGTCTGTGGACCTATTTGGGCGGTAAGCAAATTGGAGTGGGTCTAGGGTGTCAGGTAGGGTGGAGGTGATATGGTCCTTGACTAGTCTCTCAAAGCACTTCATGATGACGGATGTGAGTGCTACGGGGCGGTAGTCGTTTAGCTCAGTTACCTTAGCTTTCTTGGGAACAGGAACAATGGTGGCCCTCTTGAAGCATGTGGGAACAGCAGACTGGTATAGGGATTGATTGAATATGACCGTAAACACACCGGCCAGCTGGTCTGCGCATGCTCTGAGGCGCGGCTGGGGATGCCGTCTGGGCCTGCAGCCTTGCGAGGGTTAACACGTTTAAATGTCTTACTCACTTTGGCTGCAGTGAAGGAGAGACCGCATGTTTTCGTTGCAGGCCGTGTCAGTGGCACTGTATTGTCCTCAAAGCGGGCAAAACAGTTATTTAGTCTGCCTGGGAGCAAGACATCCTGGTCCGTGACTGGGCTGGGTTTCTTCCTGTAGTCCGTGATTGACTGTAGACCCTGCCACATGCCTCTGAATGTCAAGATAACACAGTAGAATGTGAAGATAACAAAGTAGAATGTCAAGGTAACACACAGTAGAATGTCAAGATAACACAGTAGAATGTTAGGATAACACAGTAGAATGTCAGGATAACACAGTAGAATGTCAAGATAACACAGTAGAATGTCAAGATAACACAGTAGAATGTCAGGATAACACAGTAGAATGTCAAGATAACACAGTAGAATGTCAAGATAACACAGTAGAATGTCAGGATAACACAGTAGAATGTCAAGATAACACAGTAGAATGTCAAGATAACACAGTAGCGTAACATGTATTTTTACTTATGGTTCTCCCAGTTCTGTTTGAGCCATGCAGGTGACAGCTGCCCCTCCATCTCAAACTCCTTCACATAGATCCCTAAAAGACACAGGATGAAATACAACCTCGCTGGGCACAGACATCAATTCAACGTCTATTCCCTGTTGGTTCAACTGTATTGATTTGAAATGACTTGGAAACAACATTTTGATTCAACCAGTGTGTGCCCAGCGGGACATTAACAAAACATGAGTAAAGTAGAGTTGTGTGAACTTTCTGTAAATAGCTAGACAGCCACAGACTTTACCAAGTTGGAGAGCCAAGGCGAAGCAGTACTGAGTGCAGCTTTCCATTACTGCAATGAAACTAGCTAGCTATGCTAATGTTAAATATGAAGTTGTCGCTCAACAGCAATTGGAACAGTAATAACTTCTCGTCCTACCAAAGTGTGTAGCTAGCTGAAGGCATGACAGGCAGCAGATCTGTTTTTAAAGACTTACATTTGAACACCACCACAGAAGCTACGCTTTTTCGCCATTTTCCTTAGATGTTGTTGTTGTTGTTGTTGTTGTTGTTGTTGTTGTTGTTGCTGTTGTGTACAAGAAGAGATCGAGCTATCAAAACTCACAGCACCCCTCTTCCAATGCATTGTGGCTGTGAAATTCCCGAAATGTGTGCAGCAAATTCTACTAGATGAGCCGAAATTAGTATAACATCCTGGTGTTGAAAGCATACTCGATTTTGACAATTCACTTAACTATAAAACTTATTTTTCTGAGAATGCATTATGTACGATTGTATCGTTTCCCGCTATTGGCTGATGTCAGTCACACATCACCATATCTACCTGTTGTCAAAGCCGAAATGAGTATTAGACCCGGGCATGTAAAGATACAAGCCACATACTATAAAACCTTAATTCTTTGCATACTCAAATGGCCGACTTTTTCAGGATGCAAGTATGGCTGTTAATGGAGAGTCCATATCCACACAGGAACCAGACAGACGTCACTGTGTTGTCGTTACCCACAAGTCTTTTACAGGATGCAAGTATGGCTGTTAATGGAGAGTCCATATCCACACAGGAACCAGACAGACGTCACTGTGTTGTCGTTACCCACAAGTCTTTTTCAGGATGCAAGTATGGCTGTTAATGGAGAGTCCATATCCACACAGGAACCAGACAGACGTCACTGTGTTGTCGTTACCCACAAGTCTTTTACAGGATGCAAGTATGGCTGTTAATGGAGAGTCCATATCCACACAGGAACCAGACAGACGTCACT
>NW_024607582.1:7500-15000 GCF_018296145.1 Oncorhynchus tshawytscha | reverse complement strand
CCTACTCCCTCTTCTCCCTACTCTCTCTACTCTACATCTTCTCCCTCTTCTCTCTACTCTCCCCCTTCTTCCTCTTTTCTCCACTCTCTTTCTCCTCCCTCTTCTCTCGACTCCCCCTCTTCTCCCTCCTCTCTCTTCCCCCTCTTCTTTCTACACTCCCTCTTCTCCCAATTCTCCTTCTTCTCTGTCGTCTCTATACCCCCTTTTCCTCCTCTTCTCCTTCTCTCCCTCTTCTCCCTCTTCTCTCCCTCTTTGTCCTCTTCTCTCTCTCTTCTCCCTCTTCTCTCCCATTTGTCCCTCTTCTCTCCCTCTTCTACCTACTCTCCCTCTTCTCCCTACTCTCTCCTTCTCCCTATTCTCTCTATTCCCCCACTTCTCCCTCTTCTCCCTACTCTCCTCATTCTATCTATTCCCCCTCTTCCCCTCTTCTCCCTACTCTCCATCTTCTCTCTACTCTCCCTCTTCTCCCTCTTCTCCCTCTTCTCTCTACTCTCATTCTTCTCCCTCTTCTCCCTACTCTCCCCATCTTCCTCTTGTCTCTACTCTCCCTCTTCTCCCTCTTATCTCTACTCCCATCTTCCCCCTCTTCTCTCGACTCCCTCTCTTCTTCCTCTTCTCTCTACTCTAAATATTCTCACTTGTTTCTATGCTCCCCCTCTTCTCCCTTTTCTCTCTACTCCACATCTTCTTTCAAAACTCCCTCTTCTCCCAATTCTCCATCTTCTCTTACTCTCCTTCTTCTCCGTCTTCTCTATACTCCCCCTTTCCTCCTTTTCTCCCGCTTCTCTCCCTCTTCTCCCTCTTCTCTCCCTCTTTGTCCTCTTCTCTCCCTCTTTTTCCTCTTCCTCCTCTTCTCCCTCTTCTCTCCCATTTCCCCTTCTTCCCCCTCTTCTCCCAACTCCCTCCCTTCTCCCTCTTCTCTCTATTCCCCCACTTCTCCCTCTTCTCCCTACTCTCCTCATTCTCTCTATTCCCCCACTTCTTCCTCTTCTCCCTACGCTCTCCATCTTCCCCGTCTCTACTCTCCCTCTTCTCCCTCTTCTCTCTACACCCTCTTCTCTCGACTCCCCCTCTTCTTCCTCTTCTCTCTACTCCCCCTTTTCTCTCTACTCCCCCTCTTCTCCCTCTTCTCTCTACTCCCCCTCTTCCCCCTCTTCTCTCTCTTCTACCAATTCTCAATTTTCTCCCTCTTCTCTCCCTCTTCTTCCTCTTCCCCCTCTTCCTCCTCTTCTCCCTCTTCTCTCTACTCCCCCACTTCCTCCTCTTCTCCCTCTTCTCCCTCTTCTCTCTACTTCCCCTCTTCCTCCTCTTCTCCCTCTTCTCTCAATCTTCTCCATCTTCTCTCCCTCTTCCCCCTCTTCTCTCCCTCTTCTCTCCCTCTTCTCCCTCTCTCCCTCTTCTCCCTACTCCCTCCTCTAGCTCTTCTCTCTTCTCCCCTCTTCTCTCTACTCCCCCTATTCCCGAGTCTCAGTTTTCAATAACGCCCTGTTAGACTGAGCTCTCTTTGTGTTTGTGTGTGTGTGTGTGTGTGAATTGAACGTATCCGCTAGCTTTTCAAAAACAAATTAACATATCACATGATCACACAAATTAACATACACTCTTTTTTCCCCTGATATTTCCTTGATGAAAAACACATGATCACATGATCACACACAGTTTGTTCACTACCACTTTGACTGCTTGGACAAGAACAACAGATTGTTATCACTGTAGACACAAGGAGATCAGGTATGTTAGTCGACAAAAGGAGATCAGGTATGTGAATCAACAACAGGAGATCAGGTATGTTAGTCAACAACATGAGATCAGGTATGTTAGTCGACACAAGGAGATCAGGTATGTTAGTCAACAACATGAGATCAGGTATGTGAGTCAACAACATGAGATCAGGTATGTGAGTCAACAACATGAGATCAGGTATGTTAGTCGACACAAGGAGATCAGGTATGTTAGTCAACAACATGAGATCAGGTATGTGAGTCAACAACATGAGATCAGGTATGTGAGTCAACAACAGGAGATCAGGTATGTGAGTCAACAACAGGAGATCAGGTATGTTAGTCGACACCTATTTTTTATTTTGAGATGTTCCATGTTTTCCATCGTTGACCATGAGCATGTCTTTTTCTCTTTCCTTGTTCTCGTTACAAGGCCACCTAAATTACCTTCTTACAACAATGACTTTGGATTTCTGCAGGCATTCACAACAATGACCTTTGATTTCTACAGGCATTCACAACAATGACCTTTGATTTCTGCAGGCATTCACAACAATGACCTTTGATTTCTACAGGCATTCACAACAATGACCTTTGATTTCTGCAGGCATTCACAACAATGACTTTGGATTTCTGCAGGCATTCACAACAATGACTTTGGATTTCTGCAGGCATTCACAACAATGACTTTGGATTTCTGCAGGCATTCACAACAATGACCTTTGATTTCTACAGGCATTCACAACAATGACCTTTGATTTCTACAGGCATTCACAACAATGACTTTGGATTTCTACAGGCATTCACAACAATGACCTTTGATTTCTACAGGCATTCACAACAATGACTTTAGATTTCTGCAGGCATTCACAACAATGACTTTGGATTTCTACAGGCATTCACAACAATGACTTTAGATTTCTGCAGGCATTCACAACAATGACCTTTGATTTCTACAGGCATTCACAACAATGACCTTTGATTTCTACAGGCATTCACAACAATGACTTTAGATTTCTGCAGGCATTCACAACAATGACTTTGGATTTCTACAGGCATTCACAACAATGACTTTGGATTTCTACAGGCATTCACAACAATGACTTTGGATTTCTGCAGGCATTCACAACAATGACCTTTGATTTCTACAGGCATTCACAACAATGACCTTTGATTTCTACAGGCATTCACAACAATGACTTTGGATTTCTACAGGCATTCACAACAATGACTTTGGATTTCTGCAGGCATTCACAACAATGACCTTTGATTTCTACAGGCATTCACAACAATGACTTTGGATTTCTGCAGGCATTCACAACAATGACCTTTGATTTCTACAGGCATTCACAACAATGACTTTGGATTTCTACAGGCATTCACAACAATGACTTTGGATTTCTACAGGCATTCACAACAATGACTTTGGATTTCTGCAGGCATTCACAACAATGACCTTTGATTTCTACAGGCATTCACAACAATGACTTTGGATTTCTACAGGCATTCACAACAATGACTTTGGATTTCTGCAGGCATTCACAACAATGACCTTTGATTTCTACAGGCATTCACAACAATGACTTTGGATTTCTGCAGGCATTCACAACAATGACCTTTGATTTCTACAGGCATTCACAACAATGACTTTGGATTTCTGCAGGCATTCACAACAATGACCTTTGATTTCTACAGGCATTCACAACAATGACTTTAGATTTCTGCAGGCATTCACAACAATGACCTTTGATTTCTGCAGGCATTCACAACAATGACTTTAGATTTCTGCAGGCATTCACAACAATGACCTTTGATTTCTGCAGGCATTCACAACAATGACCTTTGATTTCTACAGGCATTCACAACAATGACCTTTGATTTCTACAGGCATTCACAACAATGACTTTGGATTTCTACAGGCATTCACAACAATGACTTTGGATTTCTACAGGCATTCACAACAATGACTTTGGATTTCTGCAGGCATTCACAACAATGACCTTTGATTTCTACAGGCATTCACAACAATGACTTTGGATTTCTGCAGGCATTCACAACAATGACTTTGGATTTCTACAGGCATTCACAACAATGACTTTGGATTTCTACAGGCATTCACAACAATGACTTTGGATTTCTACAGGCATTCACAACAATGACTTTGGATTTCTGCAGGCATTCACAACAATGACTTTGGATTTCTACAGGCATTCACAACAATGACTTTGGATTTCTGCAGGCATTCACAACAATGACTTTGGATTTCTACAGGCATTCACAACAATGACTTTGGATTTCTACAGGCATTCACAACAATGACTTTGGATTTCTACAGGCATTCACAACAATGACTTTGGATTTCTACAGGCATTCACAACAATGACTTTGGATTTCTGCAGGCATTCACAACAATGACCTTTGATTTCTACAGGCATTCACAACAATGACTTTGGATTTCTACAGGCATTCACAACAATGACTTTGGATTTCTACAGGCATTCACAACAATGACTTTGGATTTCTACAGGCATTCACAACAATGACCTTTGATTTCTGCAGGCATTCACAACAATGACCTTTGATTTCTGCAGGCATTCACAACAATGACCTTGGATTTCTGCAGGCATTCACAACAATGACTTTGGATTTCTGCAGGCATTCACAACAATGACTTTAGATTTCTGCAGGCATTCACAACAATGACCTTTGATTTCTGCAGGCATTCACAACAATGACCTTTGATTTCTGCAGGCATTCACAACAATGACTTTGGATTTCTACAGGCATTCACAACAATGACTTTGGATTTCTACAGGCATTCACAACAATGACTTTGGATTTCTACAGGCATTCACAACAATGACTTTGGATTTCTGCAGGCATTCACAACAATGACCTTTGATTTCTGCAGGCATTCACAACAATGACTTTGGATTTCTACAGGCATTCACAACAATGACTTTGGATTTCTGCAGGCATTCACAACAATGACTTTGGATTTCTGCAGGCATTCACAACAATGACTTTGGATTTCTGCAGGCATTCACAACAATGACTTTGGATTTCTGCAGGCATTCACAACAATGACCTTTGATTTCTGCAGGCATTCACAACAATGACTTTAGATTTCTGCAGGCATTCACAACAATGACCTTTGATTTCTGCAGGCATTCACAACAATGACTTTGGATTTCTACAGGCATTCACAACAATGACTTTGGATTTCTACAGGCATTCACAACAATGACTTTGGATTTCTACAGGCATTCACAACAATGACTTTGGATTTCTACAGGCATTCACAACAATGACTTTGGATTTCTGCAGGCATTCACAACAATGACTTTGGATTTCTACAGGCATTCACAACAATGACTTTGGATTTCTACAGGCATTCACAACAATGACTTTGGATTTCTACAGGCATTCACAACAATGACTTTGGATTTCTACAGGCATTCACAACAATGACTTTGGATTTCTACAGGCATTCACAACAATGACTTTGGATTTCTACAGGCATTCACAACAATGACTTTGGATTTCTGCAGGCATTCACAACAATGACCTTTGATTTCTACAGGCATTCACAACAATGACTTTGGATTTCTACAGGCATTCACAACAATGACTTTGGATTTCTACAGGCATTCACAACAATGACTTTGGATTTCTACAGGCATTCACAACAATGACTTTGGATTTCTGCAGGCATTCACAACAATGACCTTTGATTTCTACAGGCATTCACAACAATGACTTTGGATTTCTACAGGCATTCACAACAATGACTTTGGATTTCTACAGGCATTCACAACAATGACTTTGGATTTCTACAGGCATTCACAACAATGACCTTTGATTTCTGCAGGCATTCACAACAATGACCTTTGATTTCTGCAGGCATTCACAACAATGACCTTGGATTTCTGCAGGCATTCACAACAATGACTTTGGATTTCTACAGGCATTCACAACAATGACTTTGGATTTCTACAGGCATTCACAACAATGACTTTGGTTTCTACAGGCATTCATAACAATGACTTTGGATTTCTACAGGCATTCACAACAATGACTTTGGATTTCTGCAGGCATTCACAACAATGACTTTGGATTTCTACAGGCATTCACAACAATGACTTTGGTTTCTACAGGCATTCACAACAATGACTTTGGATTTCTACAGGCATTCACAACAATGACTTTGGTTTCTACAGGCATTCACAACAATGACTTTGATTTCTACAGGCATTCACAACAATGACTTTGGATTTCTACAGGCATTCACAACAATGACTTTGTATTTCTGCAGGCATTCACAACAATGACCTTTGATTTCTGCAGGCATTCACAACAATGACCTTTGATTTCTGCAGGCATTCACAACAATGACCTTGGATTTCTGCAGGCATTCACAACAATGACTTTGGATTTCTGCAGGCATTCACAACAATGACTTTAGATTTCTGCAGGCATTCACAACAATGACCTTTGATTTCTGCAGGCATTCACAACAATGACTTTGGATTTCTGCAGGCATTCACAACAATGACTTTGGATTTCTGCAGGCATTCACAACAATGACCTTTGATTTCTGCAGGCATTCACAACAATGACTTTGGATTTCTGCAGGCATTCACAACAATGACCTTTGATTTCTGCAGGCATTCACAACAACGACTTTAGATTTCTGCAGGCATTCACAACAATGACCTTTGGATTTCTGCAGGCATTCACAACAATGACTTTAGATTTCTGCAGGCATTCACAACAATGATTTTGGATTTCTGCAGGCATTCACAACAATGACCTTTGATTTCTGCAGGCATTCACAACAATGACTTTGGATTTCTGCAGGCATTCACAACAATGACCTTTGATTTCTGCAGGCATTCACAACAATGACTTTGGATTTCTGCAGGCATTCACAACAATGACCTTTGATTTCTGCAGGCATTCACAACAATGACCTTTGGATTTCTGCAGGCATTCACAACAATGACCTTTGATTTCTGCAGGCATTCACAACAATGACCTTTGATTTCTGCAGGCATTCACAACAATGACTTTGGATTTCTGCAGGCATTCACAACAATGACTTTAGATTTCTGCAGGCATTCACAACAATGACTTTGGATTTCTGCAGGCATTCACAACAATGACCTTTGATTTCTGCAGGCATTCACAACAATGACTTTGGATTTCTGCAGGCATTCACAACAATGACCATTGATTTCTGCAGGCATTCACAACAATGACTTTGGATTTCTGCAGGCATTCACAACAATGACCTTTGATTTCTGCAGGCATTCACAACAATGACTTTGGATTTCTGCAGGCATTCACAACAATGACCTTTGATTTCTGCAGGCATTCACAACAATGACCTTTGATTTCTGCAGGCATTCACAACAATGACTTTGGATTTCTGCAGGCATTCACAACAATGACTTTGGATTTCTGCAGGCATTCACAACAATGACCTTTGATTTCTGCAGGCATTCACAACAATGACCTTTGATTTCTGCAGGCATTCACAACAATGACTTTGGATTTCTGCAGGCATTCACAACAATGACTTTGGATTTCTGCAGGCATTCACAACAATGACCTTTGATTTCTGCAGGCATTCACAACAATGACTTTGGATTTCTGCAGGCATTCACAACAATGACTTTGGATTTCTGCAGGCATTCACAACAATGACTTTGGATTTCTGCAGGCATTCACAACAATGACTTTGGATTTCTGCAGGCATTCACAACAATGACTTTGG
>NW_024607581.1:0-30502 GCF_018296145.1 Oncorhynchus tshawytscha | reverse complement strand
CACTGGGCATTTACCATATGAAATTTGACATGCTCAAAAATGCAAAATTGACTGGCCTGATGAACACAGGATGGCCGAGCAGTGATAGTTGTTCCTTTCCATCACTCGTTGTGTTGATTTCATCATGTCCATTTGGTGGTGTTTTTTCACTATAGAATCATATTGCAAATGCACGTGCATTGTTGTGCAACTGGTAACCCAAAAATAAAAATATGGTTGTAAATGCATTTACCGGGACTCCTATTGTCCATGCCCGCTATGGGAGTACCCTGCTACGGCCCTCTATCCATGGGGGCCGTCCTGAGTGCTTTATGGACTGTTTAAAATAGGCACCTGGTAACCCAAAAATAAAAATATGGTTGTAAAATGCAAGCGAGCTACGGTCAAGCGGGATATCTCGTTGAACTCGGCACGGCCTAGGGATTATGGTAATGCCATTGCCTGCTCTCTGTGTCTTTAAGCACCGCACTTTGTCACTCCATCCTTGCTGTGTGTGTGTGTGAGAGCTTTTCTTTGACATCTGTTGGGAGAAATGACTGACTTACAGTTTATGGGGATTGCCTAATCACACATATGAAGTTTTGAAAAGATCTGACCTTTTTAACCCTTGGAAACTGCCACTATGACATCATTTAAGGCACTTCCGGTTGGCACAGGAAGCTATAAATAAACCCATATCCTGATTGGGGTATGCCTTTACAGAATCCTGAGTTTTAAGTCTTTACGTTAAGAACTGAGTTATTTACAGAGGGTTTAGTGAGTGTGTGTTATTTCAGAAAATCATAGAAAATCACAGAAATCTCGCAGAGCTCCGCAGCACACTTTAAAAAGATTCGTAAGAACACCCTGCAACTGGATCTGTAACCGTTGAAAAAAAAAAAACACCTATCCGTGAACATCACCAATCTGTCATTGTACGATTTCTCTTAAAATGACGATAGATAAATGGCTGGTTCTTTTTTTTATTGACACCGGAGGCTCCTTGACTTTGACATGAAGTGGAAAAATAATTTCTCTATTTTCATTTTGGACCTTTAATCCCAGATAAATGGCCATAACTCAAAAACCGTTGAGGCCTGGACGCCATCTTGTTCGGGGCCAACTGCCCATTATGCCAAACCTACGCTCACCGAGTTTCGGCTTCGAAATATTTTCCGTTTTCGAGATAAGGCCCCGTCGTGAATCGTGATGTTTTGTCCGATAGCAATATGATTGCTTATGCCCCCCTGTGGGATATTCTGGGACAGTGGGAAAATGACCAAAATCTTATTATTTTTGTGAAACGGAAACCGAATGTCCGACAAAGTTCATTTGATGACTTCCTGGTAGGTCCGGCCCTGCCGCTCGGCCCGACGCCGTCCGCGAATTTTAAAAACGTTTTCGGACGTCTAGTAAGGGACCGTACATTTGCAATGTGCAATTTCTCACTAACCATACGGCAAATGCCGAAATGTTCCCTTAAGGTATGTAATAGAGACAGCATATCTTGCTTGTCTGTCATAATATAATAGAGACAGTAGATCTAGCTGGTCTGTCATAATATAATAGAGTCAGTAGATCTAACTGGTCTGTCATAATATAATAGAGACAGTAGATCTAGCTGGTCTGTCATAATCTAATAGAGACAGTAGATCTAGCTGGACTGTCATATTATAATAGAGACAGTAGATCTAGCTGGTCTGTCATAATATAATAGCGACAGTAGATCTACCTGGTCCGTCATATTATAATTGAGACAGTAGATTTAGCTGGTCTGTCATAATATAATAGAGACATAGAGACAGTAGATCTAGCTGGTCTGTCATAGTATAATATTGACAGTAAATCTAGCTGGTCTGTCATATTATAATAGAGACAGTGTATCTAGCTGGTCTGTCATAATATAATAGAGACATAGAGACAGTAGATCTAGCTGGTCTGTCATAATATAATAGAGACAGTAGATCTAGCTGGTCTGTCATAATATAACAGAGACAGTATATCTACCTGGTCTGTCATAATATAATAGAGACAGTAGATCTACCTGGTCTGTCATAATAGAATAGAGACAGTAGATCTAGCTGGTCTGTTATAATATAATAGAGACAGTAGATCTACCTGGTCTGTCAGAGTATAATAGAGACAGTATATCTAGCTGGTCTGTCATAATATAATAGAGACAGTAGATCTAGCTGGTCTGTCATAATATAATAGAGACAGTAGATCTAGCTGGTCTGTCATAATATAATAGAGACAGTAGATCTAGTTGGTCTGTCATAATACAATAGAGACAGTAGGTCTAGCTGGTCTGTCATAATAGAATAGAGACAGTAGATCTAGATGGTCTGTCATAATATAATAGAGACAGTAGATCTACCTGGTCTGTCATAGTATAATAGAGACAGTAGATCTAGCTGGTCTGTCATAGTACAATAGAGACAGTCGATCTAGTTGGTCTGTCATAATTTAATAGAGACAGTAGATCTAGCTGGTCTGTCATAATATAATAGAGACAGTAGATCTAGCTGGTCTGTCATAATGTATATAGATCTACCTGGTCTGTCATAATATAACAGAGACAGTAGATCTAGCTGGTCTGTCATAATATAATAGAGACAGTAGATCTAGCTGGTCTGTCATAATATAATAGAGACAGTAGATCTAGATGGTCTGTCATAATAGAATAGAGACAGTAGATCTAGATGGTCTGTCATAATATAATAGAGACAGTAGATCTACCTGGTCTGTCATAATATAATAGAGACAGTAGATCTAGCTGGTCTGTCATAATATAATAGAGACAGTAGATCTAGCTGGTCTGTCATAATATAATAGAGACAGTAGATCTTGCTGGTCTGTCATAATATAATAGAGACAGTAGATCTAGCTGGTCTAATCATAATATAATAGAGACAGTTGATCTAGCTGGTCTGTCATAATATAATAGAGACAGTAGATCTAGCTGGTCTGTCATAATATAATAGAGACAGTAGATCTAGCTGGTCTGTCATTATACAGTAGAGAAAGTATATCTACCTGGTCTGTCATAATATAATAGAGACAGTAGATCTAGCTGGTCTGTCATAGTACAATACAGACAGTCGATCTAGTTGGTCTGTCATAATATAATAGAGACAGTAGATCTAGCTGGTCTGTCATAATATAATAGAGACAGTAGATCTAGCTGGTCTGTCAAAATATAATAGAGACAGTAGATCTAGCTGGTCTGTCATAATATAATAGAGACAGTAGTTCTAGCTGGTCTGTCATAATATAATAGAGACAGTAGATCTAGCTGGTCTGTCATAATATAATAGAGACAGTAGATCTACCTGGTCTGTCAAAATATAATAGAGACAGTAGATCTAGCTGGTCTGTCATAATATAATAGAGACAGTAGATCTAGCTGGTCTGTCATAATATAATAGAGACAGTAGATCTAGCTGTTCTGTCATTATATAGTAGAGACAGTATATCTACCTGGTCTGTCATAATATAATAGAGACAGTAGATCTAGCTGGTCTGTCATAGTACAATACAGACAGTCGATCTAGTTGGTCTGTCATAATTTAATAGAGACTGTAGATCTAGCTGGTCTGTCATAATATAATAGAGACAGTAGATCTAGCTGGTCTGTCATAATATAATAGAGACAGTAGATCTACCTGGTCTATCAAAATATAATAGAGACAGTAGATCTAGCTGGTCTGTCATAATATAATAGAGACAGTAGACCTAGCTGGTCTGTCATAATATAATAGAGACAGTAGATCTACCTGGTCTATCAAAATATAATAGAGACAGTAGATCTAGCTGGTCTGTCATAATATAATAGAGACAGTAGATCTAGCTGGTCTGTCATAATACAATACAGACAGTCGATCTAGTTGGTCTGTCATAATTTAATAGAGACTGTAGATCTAGCTGGTCTGTCATAATATAATAGAGACAGTACATCTAGCTGGTCTGTCATAATATAATAGAGACAGTAGATCTAGCTGGTCTGTCAAAATGTAATAGAGACAGTAGATCTAGCTGGTCTTTCATAATATAATAGAGACAGTAGATCTAGCTGGTCTGTCATAATATAATAGAGACAGTAGATCTAGCTGGTCTGTCATAATATAATAGAGACAGTAGATCTACCTGGTCTATCAAAATATAATAGAGACAGTAGATCTAGCTGGTCTGTCATAATATAATAGAGACAGTAGATCTAGCTGGTCTGTCATAATATAATAGAGACAGTAGATCTACCTGGTCTATCAAAATATAATAGAGACAGTAGATCTAGCTGGTCTGTCATAATATAATAGAGACATAGAGACAGTAGATCTAGCTGGTCTGTCATAATATAATAGAGACAGTAGATCTTGCTGGTATGTCATACAATAGAGACAGTAGATCTAGCTGGTCTGTCATAATATAATAGAGACAGTAGTTCTAGCTGGTCTGTCATAATATAATAGAGACAGTAGATCTACCTGGTCTGTCATAGTATAATAGAGACAGTAGATCTACCTGGTCTGTCATAGTACAATAGAGACAGTCGATCTAGCTGGTCTGTCATAATATAATAGAGACATAGAGACAGTAGATCTAGCTGGTCTGTCATAATATAATAGAGACAGTAGATCTAGCTGGTCTGTCATAATATAATAGAGACAGTTGATCTAGCTGGTCTGTCATAATATAATAGAGACAGTAGATCTTGCTGGTATGTCATACAATAGAGACAGTAGATCTAGCTGGTCTGTCATAATATAATAGAGACAGTAGTTCTAGCTGGTCTGTCATAATATAATAGAGACAGTAGATCTACCTGGTCTGTCATAGTATAATAGAGACAGTAGATCTAGCTGGTCTGTCATAATATAATAGAGATAGTAGATCTAGCTGGTCTGTCATAATATAATAGAGACAGTAGATCTACCTGGTCTATCAAAATATAATAGAGACAGTAGATCTAGCTGGTCTGTCATAATATAATAGAGACAGTAGATCTTGCTGGTATGTCATACAATAGAGACAGTAGATCTAGCTGGTCTGTCATAATATAATAGAGACAGTAGATCTAGCTGGTCTGTCATAATATAATAGAGACAGTAGATCTAGCTGGTCTGTCATAATATAATAGAGACATAGAGACAGTAGATCTAGCTGGTCTGTCATAATATAATAGAGACAGTAGATCTAGCTGGTCTGTCATAAAATAGAGACAGTAGATCTAGCTGGTCTGCAATAGTATAATAGAGACAGTAACTCTAGCTGGTCTGTCATAGTATAATAGAGACAGTAGATCTAGTTGATCTGTCATAATATAATAGAGACAGTAGATATACCTGGTCTGTCATAATATAACAGAGACAGTAGATCTAGCTGGTCTGTCATAGTACAATACAGACAGTAGATATACCTGGTCTGTCATAATATAACAGAGACAGTAGATCTAGCTGGTCTGTCATAATTTAATAGAGACAGTAGATCTAGCTGGTCTGTCATAGTACAATACAGACAGTCGATCTAGTTGGTCTGTCATAATTTAATAGAGACTGTAGATCTAGCTGGTCTGTCATAATATAATAGAGACAGTAGATCTAGCTGGTCTTTCATAATATAATAGATACAGTAGTTCTAGCTGGTCTGTCATAATATAATAGCGACAGTAGATCTACCTGGTCTGTCATAGTATAATAGAGACAGTAGATCTAGCTGGTCTGTCATAATATAATAGAGATAGTAGATCTAGCTGGTCTGTCATAATATAACAGAGACAGTATATCAACCTGGTCTCTCATAATATAACAGAGACAGTAGATCTAGCTGGTCTGTCATAATATAATAGAGACAGTAGATCTAGCTGGTCTGTCATAATATAATAGAGACAGTAGATCTAGCTGGTCTGTCATAATATAATAGAGACAGTAGATCTACCTGGTCTGTCATAGTATAATAGAGACAGTAGATCTAGCTGGTCTGTCATAGTATAATAGAGACAGTAGATCTAGCTGGTCTGTCATAATATAATAGAGACAGTAGATCTACCTGGTCTGTCATAATATAATAGAGACAGTAGATCTAGTTGGTCTGTCATAATACAATAGAGACAGTAGATCTAGCTGGTCTGTCATAATAGAATAGAGACAGTAGATCTAGATGGTCTGTCATAATATAATAGAGACAGTAGATCTACCTGGTCTGTCATAGTATAATAGAGACAGTAGATCTAGCTGGTCTGTCATAGTACAATAGAGACAGTAGATCTAGTTGGTCTGTCATAATTTAATAGAGACAGTAGATCTAGCTGGTCTGTCATAATATAATAGAGACAGTAGTTCTAGCTGGTCTGTCATAATATAATAGAGACGGTAGATCTAGCTGGTCTGTCATAATATAATAAAGACAGTAGATCTAGCTGGTCTATAATAACATAATAGAGACGGTTGATCTAGCTGGTCTGTCATAATATAATAGAGACAGTAGATCTTGCTGGTATGTCATACAATAGAGACAGTAGATCTAGCTGGTCTGTCATAATATAATAGCGGCAGAAGATCTAGCTGGTCTGTCACTATATAATAGAGACAGTAGATCTAGCTGGTCTATCATAATATAATAGAGACAGTAGATCTAGCTGGTCTGTCATAATATAATAGAGACAGTAGATCTAGCTGGTCTGTCATAATAGAATAGAGACAGTAGATCTAGCTGGTCTGTTATAATATAATAGAGACAGTAGATCTACCTGGTCTGCAATAGTATAATAGAGACAGTAACTCTAGCTGGTCTGTTATAATATAATAGAGACAGTAGATCTAGTTGGTCTGTCATAATATAATAGAGACAGTAGATCTACCTGGTCTGTCATAATATAATAGAGACAGTAGATCTAGCTGGTCTGTCATAATATAATAGAGACAGTAGATCTAGCTGGTCTGTCATAATATAATAGAGACAGTAGATCTAGCTGGTCTGTCATAATATAATAGAGACAGTAGATCTAGCCTGGTCTGTCATAATATAATAGAGACAGTAGATCTAGCTGGTCTGTTATAATATAATAGAGACAGTAGATCTAGCTGGTCTGTCATAATATAATAGAGACAGTAGATCTACCTGGTCTGTCATAATATAACAGAGACAGTAGATCTAGCTGATCTGTCATAGTATAATAGAGACAGTAGATCTAGCTGGTCTGTCATAATATAATAGAGACAGTAGATCTAGCTGGTCTGTCATAATATAATAGAGACAGTAGATCTAGCTGGTCTGTCATAATATAATAGAGACAGTAGATCTTGCTGGTATGTCATACAATAGAGACAGTAGATCTACCTGGTCTGCAATAGTATAATAGAGACAGTAACTCCAGCTGGTCTGTCATAGTATAATAGAGACAGTAGATCTAGCTGGTCTGTCATAATATAATAGAGATAGTAGATCTAGCTGGTCTGTCATAATATAACAGAGACAGTAGATCTAGCTGGTCTGTCATAATATAATAGAGACAGTAGATCTAGCTGGTCTGTCATAATATAATAGAGACAGTAGATCTAGCTGGTCTGTCATAATATAATAGAGACAGTAGATCTAGCTGGTCTGTCATAATATAATAGAGACAGTAGATCTAGCTGGTCTGTCATAATATAATAGAGACAGTAGATCTACCTGGTCTGTCATAGTACAATAGAGACAGTCGATCTAGTTGGTCTGTCATAATTTAATAGAGACAGTAGATCTAGCTGGTCTGTCATAATATAATAGAGACAGTAGATCTAGCTGGTCTGTCATAATATAATAGAGACAGTAGATCTAGCTGGTCTGTCATAATATAATAGAGACAGTAGATCTAGCTGGTCTGTAGATCTAGCTGGTCTGTCATAATATAATAGAGACAGTAGATCTAGCTGGTCTGTCATAATATAATAGAGGCAGTAGATCTAGCTGGTCTGTCATAATATAACAGAGGCAGTAGATCTAGCTGGTCTGTCATAATATAATAGAGACAGTAGATCTAGCTGGTCTATCAAAATATATTAGAGACATTAGATCTAGCTGGTCTTTCATAATATAATATAGACAGCAGATCTAGCTGGTCTGTCATGATATCATAGAGACAGTAGATCTAGCTGGCCTGTAATAATATAATAGAGACAGTAGATCTAGCTGGTCTGTCATAATATAATAGAGACAGTTGATCTAGCTGGTCTGTCATAATATAATAGAGACAGTAGATCTTGCTGGTATGTCATACAATAGAGACAGTAGATCTAGCTGGTCTGTCATAATATAATAGAGACAGTAGTTCTAGCTGGTCTGTCATAATATAATAGAGACAGTAGGTCTACCTGGTCTGTCATAGTATAATAGAGACAGTAGATCTAGCTGGTCTGTCATAATATAATAGAGATAGTAGATCTAGCTGGTCTGTCATAATATAACAGAGACAGTAGATCTAGCTGGTCTGTCATAATATAATAGAGACAGTAGATCTAGCTGGTCTGTCATAATATAATAGAGACAGTAGATCTAGCTGGTCTGTTATAATATAATAGAGACAGTAGATCTACCTGGTCTGCAATAGTATAATAGAGACAGTAACTCTAGCTGGTCTGTCATAATATAATAGAGACAGTAGATCTAGTTGGTCTGTCATAATATAATAGAGACAGTAGATCTACCTGGTCTGTCATAATATAATAGAGACAGTAGATCTAGCTGGTCTGTCATAATACAATAGAGACAGTAGATCTAGCTGGTCTGTCATAATATAATAGAGACAGTAGATCTAGCTGGTCTGTCATAATATAATAGAGACAGTAGATCTAGCTGGTCTGTCATAATATAATAGAGACAGTAGATCTTGGTCTGGTATGTCATAGCATATAGAGACAGTAGATCTACCTGGTCTGTAGTATAATAGAGACAGTAGATCTAGCTGGTCTGTCATAGTATAATAGAGACAGTAGATCTAGCTATAAATAGAGACAGTAGATCTAGCTGGTCTGTCATAATATAATAGAGACAGTAGATCTAGCTGGTCTGTCATAATATAATAGAGACAGTAGATCTAGCTGGTCTGTCATAATATAATAGAGACAGTAGATCTAGCTGGTCTGTCATAATATAATAGAGACAGTAGATCTAGCTGGTCTGTCATAATAGAATAGAGACAGTAGATCTAGCTGGTCTGTCATAATAGAATAGAGACAGTAGATAATAGAGACTAGCTGGTCTGTCATAATATAATAGAGACAGTAGATCTAGCTGGTCTGTCATAATATAATAGAGACAGTAGATCTAGCTGGTCTGTCATAATATAATAGAGACAGTAGATCTAGCTGGTCTGTCATAATATAATAGAGACAGTAGATCTAGCTGGTCTGTCATAATATAATAGAGACAGTAGATCTAGCTGGTCTGTCAAAATATAATAGAGACAGTAGATCTAGCTGGTCTGTCATAATATAATAGAGACAGTAGATCTACCTGGTCTGTCAAAATATAATAGAGACAGTAGATCTAGCTGGTCTGTCATAATATAATAGAGACAGTAGATCTAGCTGGTCTGTCATAATATAATAGAGACAGTAGATCTACCTGGTCTATCAAAATATAATAGAGACAGTACATCTAGCTGGTCTGTCATAATATAATAGAGACAGTAGATCTAGCTGGTCTGTCATAATATAATAGAGACAGTAGATCTACCTGGTCTATCAAAATATAATAGAGACAGTAGATCTAGCTGGTCTGTCATAATATAATAGAGACAGTAGATCTAGCTGGTCTGTCATAATATAATAGAGACAGTAGATCTTGCTGGTATGTCATACAATAGAGACAGTAGATCTAGCTGGTCTGTCATAATAGAATAGAGACAGTAGATCTAGATGGTCTGTCATAATATAATAGAGACAGTAGATCTACCTGGTCTGTCATAGTATAATAGAGACAGTAGATCTAGCTGGTCTGTCATAGTACAATAGAGACAGTAGATCTAGTTGGTCTGTCATAATTTAATAGAGACAGTAGATCTAGCTGGTCTGTCATAATATAATAGAGACAGTAGATCTAGCTGGTCTGTCATAATATAATAGAGACAGTAGATCTAGCTGGTCTGTCATAATATAATAGAGACGGTTGATCTAGCTGGTCTGTCATAATATAATAGAGACAGTAGATCTTGCTGGTATGTCATACAATAGAGACAGTAGATCTAGCTGGTCTGTCATAATATAATAGCGGCAGAAGATCTAGCTGGTCTGTCACTATATAATAGAGACAGTAGATCTAGCTGGTCTATCATAATATAATAGAGACAGTAGATCCTAGCTGGTCTGTCATAATATAATAGAGACAGTAGATCTTGCTGGTATGTCATACAATAGAGACAGTAGATCTAGCTGGTCTGTCATAATAGAATAGAGACAGTAGATCTAGATGGTCTGTCATAGTATAATAGAGACAGTAGATCTAGCTGGTCTGTCATAGTACAATAGAGACAGTAGATCTAGTTGGTCTGTCATAATTTAATAGAGACAGTAGATCTAGCTGGTCTGTCATAATATAATAGAGACAGTAGATCTAGCTGGTCTGTCATAATATAATAAAGACAGTAGATCTAGCTGGTCTATAATAATATAATAGAGACGGTTGATCTAGCTGGTCTGTCATAATATAATAGAGACAGTAGATCTTGCTGGTATGTCATACAATAGAGACAGTAGATCTAGCTGGTCTGTCATAATATAATAGAGACAGTAGATCTAGCTGGTCTGTCAAAATATAATAGAGACAGTAGATCTAGCTGGTCTGTCATAATATAATAGAGACAGTAGTTCTAGCTGGTCTGTCATAATATAATAGAGACAGTAGATCTTGCTGGTATGTCATACAATAGAGACAGTAGATCTACCTGGTCTGCAATAGTATAATAGAGACAGTAACTCCAGCTGGTCTGTCATAGTATAATAGAGACAGTAGATCTAGCTGGTCTGTCATAATATAAAAGAGATAGTAGATCTAGCTGGTCTGTCATAATATAACAGAGACAGTATATCAACCTGGTCTCTCATAATATAACAGAGACAGTAGATCTAGCTGGTCTATCATAATATAATAGAGACAGTAGATCTAGCTGGTCTGTCTTAATAGAATAGAGACAATAGATCTAGCTGGTCTGTTATAATATAATAGAGACAGTAGATCTACCTGGTCTGCAATAGTATAATAGAGACAGTAACTCTAGCTGGTCTGTCATATTATAATAGAGACAGTAGATCTAGCTCGTCTGTCATAATATAATAGAGACAGTAGATCTACCTGGTCTGTCATAATATAACAGAGACAGTAGATCTAGCTGGTCTGTCATAATATAATAGAGACAGTAGATCTAGTTGGTCTGTCATAATACAATAGAGACAGTAGATCTAGCTGGTCTGTCATAATAGAATAGAGACAGTAGATCTAGATGGTCTGTCATAATATAATAGAGACAGTAGATCTACCTGGTCTGTCATAGTATAATAGAGACAGTAGATCTAGCTGGTCTGTCATAGTACAATAGAGACAGTCGATCTAGTTGGTCTGTCATAATTTAATAGAGACAGTAGATCTAGCTGGTCTGTCATAATATAATAGAGACAGTAGATCTAGCTGGTCTGTCATAATATAATAGAGACAGTAGATCTAGCTGGTCTGTCATAATATAATAGAGACAGTAGATCTAGCTGGTCTGTCATAATATAATAGAGACAGTAGATCTAGCTGGTCTGTCATAATATAATAGAGACAGTAGATCTAGCTGGTCTGTCATAATTTAATAGAGACAGTAGATCTAGCTGGTCTGTCATAATATAATAGAGACAGTAGATCTAGCTGGTCTGTCATAATATAATAGAGACAGTAGATCTAGCTGGTCTGTCATAATATAATAGAGACAGTAGATCTAGCTGGTCTGTCATAATATAATAGAGACAGTAGATCTAGCTGGTCTGTCATAATATAATAGAGACAGTAGATCTAGCTGGTCTGTCATAATATAATAGAGACAGTAGATCTAGCTGGTCTGTCATAATATAATAGAGACAGTAGATCTAGCTGGTCTGTCATAATATAATAGAGACAGTAGATCTAGCTGAGACAGTCTGTCTGGTCTGTCATAATATAATAGAGACAGTAGATCTAGTTGGTCTGTCATAATAGAATAGAGACAGTAGATCTAGATGGTCTGTCATAATAGAATAGAGACAGTAGATCTAGATGGTCTGTCATAATATAATAGAGACAGTAGATCTACCTGGTCTGTCATAGTATAATAGAGACAGTAGATCTAGCTGGTCTGTCATAATATAATAGAGACAGTAGATGATCTAGCTGGTCTGTCATAATATAATAGAGACAGTAGATCTTGCTGGTCTGTCATACATAATAGAGACAGTAGATCTAGCTGGTCTGTCATAATATAATAGAGACAGTTGATCTAGCTGGTCTGTCATAATATAATAGAGACAGTAGATCTAGCTGGTCTGTCATAATATAATAGAGACAGTAGATCTAGCTGGTCTGTCATAATATAGTAGAGAAGTAGATCTACCTGGTCTGTCATAATATAATAGAGACAGTAGATCTAGCTGGTCTGTCATAGTACAATACAGACAGTAGATCTAGCTGTCTGTCATAATATAATAGAGACAGTAGATCTAGCTGGTCTGTCATAATATAATAGAGACAGTAGATCTAGCTGGTCTGTCATAATATAATAGAGACAGTAGATCTAGCTGGTCTGTCATAATATAATAGAGACAGTAGATCTAGCTGGTCTGTCATAATATAATAGAGACAGTAGATCTAGCTGGTCTGTCATAATATAATAGAGACAGTAGATCTACCTGGTCTGTCATAAATATAATAGAGACAGTAGATCTAGCTGGTCTGTCATAATATAATAGAGACAGTAGATCTAGCTGGTCTGTCATAATATAATAGAGACAGTAGATCTAGCTGGTCTGTCATAATATAATAGAGACAGTAGATCTACCTGGTCTGTCATAATATAATAGAGACAGTAGATCTAGCTGGTCTGTCATAGTATAATAGAGACAGTAGATCTAGCTGGTCTGTCATAATATAATAGAGACAGTAGATCTAGCTGGTCTGTCATAATATAATAGAGACAGTAGATCTAGCTGGTCTGTCATAATATAATAGAGACAGTAGATCTAGCTGGTCTGTCAAAATATAATAGAGACAGTAGATCTAGCTGGTCTGTCATAATATAATAGAGACAGTAGATAATAGTAGATCTAGCTGGTCTGTGAGACAGTAGATCTAGCTGGTCTATCATAATATAATAGAGACAGTTGATCTAGCTGGTCTGTCATAATATAATAGAGACAGTAGATATAGCTGGTCTGTCATAATATAATAGAGACAGTAGATCTAGCTGGTCTGTCATAGTACAATACAGACAGTCGATCTAGTTGGTCTGTCATAATTTAATAGAGACTGTAGATCTAGCTGGTCTGTCATAATATAATAGAGACAGTACATCTAGCTGGTCTGTCATAATATAATAGAGACAGTAGATCTAGCTGGTCTGTCAAAATATAATAGAGACAGTAGATCTAGCTGGTCTTTCATAATATAATAGATACAGTAGTTCTAGCTGGTCTGTCATAATATAATAGAGACAGTAGATCTAGCTGGTCTGTCATAATATAATAGAGACAGTAGATCTACCTGGTCTATCAAAATATAATAGAGACAGTAGATCTAGCTGGTCTGTCATAATATAATAGAGACAGTAGATCTAGCTGGTCTGTCATAATATAATAGAGACAGTAGATCTACCTGGTCTATCAAAATATAATAGAGACAGTAGATCTAGCTGGTCTGTCATAATATAATAGAGACATAATAGAGACAGTAGATCTAGCTGGTCTGTCATAATATAATAGAGACAGTAGATCTAGCTGGTCTGTCATAATATAATAGAGACAGTAGATCTAGCTGGTCTGTCATAATATAATAGAGACAGTAGATCTAGCTGGTCTGTCATAATATAATAGAGACAGTAGATCTACCTGGTCTGTCATAATATAATAGAGACAGTAGATCTAGCTGGTCTGTCATAATATAATAGAGACAGTAGATCTAGCTGGTCTGTCATAATATAATAGAGACAGTAGATCTAGCTGGTCTGTCATAATATAATAGAGACAGTAGATCTAGCTGGTCTGTCATAATATAATAGAGACAGTAGATCTAGCTGGTCTGTCATAATATAATAGAGACAGTAGATCTAGCTGGTCTGTCATAATATAATAGAGACAGTAGATCTAGCTGGTCTGTCATAATATAATAGAGACAGTAGATCTAGCTGGTCTGTCATAATATAATAGAGACAGTAGATCTAGCTGGTCTGTCATAATATAATAGAGACAGTAGATCTAGCTGGTCTGTCATAATATAATAGAGACAGTAGATCTAGCTGGTCTGTCATAATATAATAGAGACAGTAGATCTAGCTGGTCTGTCATAATATAATAGAGACAGTAGATCTAGCTGGTCTGTCATAATATAATAGAGACAGTAGATCTAGCTGGTCTGTCATAATATAATAGAGACAGTAGATCTAGCTGGTCTGTCATAATATAATAGAGACAGTAGATCTAGCTGGTCTGTCATAATATAATAGAGACAGTAGATCTAGCTGGTCTGTCATAATATAATAGAGACAGTAGATCTAGCTGGTCTGTCATAATATAATAGAGACAGTAGATCTAGCTGGTCTGTCATAATATAATAGAGACAGTAGATCTAGCTGGTCTGTCATAATATAATAGAGACAGTAGATCTAGCTGGTCTGTCATAATATAATAGAGACAGTAGATCTAGCTGGTCTGTCATAATATAATAGAGACAGTAGATCTAGCTGGTCTGTCATAATATAATAGAGACAGTAGATCTAGCTGGTCTGTCATAATATAATAGAGACAGTAGATCTAGCTGGTCTGTCATAATATAATAGAGACAGTAGATCTAGCTGGTCTGTCATAATATAATAGAGACAGTAGATCTAGCTGGTCTGTCATAATATAATAGAGACAGTAGGTCTGTCTAGCAGTGGTCTGTCATAATATAATAGAGACAGTAGATCTAGCTGGTCTGTCATAATATAATAGAGACAGTAGATCTACCTGGTCTGCAATAGTATAATAGAGACAGTAGATCTAGCTGGTCTGTCATAATATAATAGAGACAGTAGATCTAGCTGGTCTGTCATAATATAATAGAGACAGTAGATCTAGCTGGTCTGTCATAATATAATAGAGACAGTAGATCTAGCTGGTCTGTCATAATATAATAGAGACAGTAGATCTAGCTGGTCTGTCATAATATAATAGAGACAGTAGATCTACCTGGTCTGTCAATATATAATAGAGACAGTAGATCTAGCTGGTCTGTCATTCTATAATAGAGACAGTAGATCTAGCTGGTCTGTCATAATATAATAGAGACAGTAGATCTAGCTGGTCTGTCATAATATAAGACAGTTGATCTAGCTGGTCTGTCATCAGAGACAGTAGATCTAGCTGGTCTGTCATAATATAATAGAGACAGTAGATCTAGCTGGTCTGTCATAATATAATAGAGACAGTAGATCTAGCTGGTCTGTCAAAATATAATAGAGACAGTAGATCTAGCTGGTCTGTCATAATATAATAGAGACAGTAGATCTAGCTGGTCTGTCATAATATAATAGAGACAGTAGATCTAGCTGGTCTGTCAATAATATAATAGAGACAGTAGATCTAGCTGGTCTGTCATATATAATAGAGACAGTAGATCTAGCTGGTCTGTCATAATATAATAGAGACAGTAGATCTAGCTGGTCTGTCATAATATAATAGAGACAGTAGATCTAGCTGGTCTGTCATAATATAATAGAGACAGTAGATCTAGCTGGTCTGTCATAATATAATAGAGACAGTAGATCTAGCTGGTCTGTCATAATATAATAGAGACAGTAGATCTAGCTGGTCTGTCATAATATAATAGAGACAGTAGATCTAGCTGGTCTGTCATAATAGAATAGAGACAGTAGATCTAGATGGTCTGTCATAATATAATAGAGACAGTAGATCTACCTGGTCTGTCATAGTATAATAGAGACAGTAGATCTAGCTGGTCTGTCATAATATAATAGAGACAGTAGATCTAGCTGGTCTGTCATAATATAATAGAGACAGTAGATCTAGCTGGTCTGTCATAATATAATAGAGACAGTAGATCTAGCTGGTCTGTCATAATATAATAAAGACAGTAGATCTAGCTGGTCTATAATAATATAATAGAGACGGTTGATCTAGCTGGTCTGTCATAATATAATAGAGACAGTAGATCTTGCTGGTATGTCATACAATAGAGACAGTAGATCTAGCTGGTCTGTCATAATATAATAGCGGCAGAAGATCTAGCTGGTCTGTCACTATATAATAGAGACAGTAGATCTAGCTGGTCTATCATAATATAATAGAGACAGTAGATCTAGCTGGTCTGTCATAATATAATAGAGACAGTAGATCTTGCTGGTCTGTCATACAAATAGAGACAGTAGATCTAGCTGGTCTGTCATAATAGAATAGAGACAGTAGATCTAGATGGTCTGTCATAATATAATAGAGACAGTAGATCTACCTGGTCTGTCATAGTATAATAGAGACAGTAGATCTAGCTGGTCTGTCATAGTACAATAGAGACAGTTGATCTAGTTGGTCTGTCATAATATAATAGAGATAGTAGATCTAGCTGGTCTGTCATAATATAATAGAGGCAGTAGATCTAGCTGGTCTGTCATAATATAATAGAGACAGTAGATCTAGCTGGTCTATCATAATATAATAGAGACAGTTGATCTAGCTGGTCTGTCATAATATAATAGAGACAGTAGATCTTGCTGGTATGTCATACAATAGAGACAGTAGATCTAGCTGGTCTGTCATAATATAATAGAGACAGTAGATCTAGCTGGTCTGTCAAAATATAATAGAGACAGTAGATCTAGCTGGTCTGTCATAATATAATAGAGACAGTAGATCTAGCTGGTCTGTCATAATATAATAGAGACAGTAGATCTTGCTGGTATGTCATACAATAGAGACAGTAGATCTACCTGGTCTGCAATAGTATAATAGAGACAGTAACTCCAGCTGGTCTGTCATAGTATAATAGAGACAGTAGATCTAGCTGGTCTGTCATAATATAATAGAGATAGTAGATCTAGCTGGTCTGTCATAATATAACAGAGACAGTATATCAACCTGGTCTCTCATAATATAACAGAGACAGTAGATCTAGCTGGTCTATCATAATATAATAGAGACAGTAGATCTACCTGGTCTGCAATAGTATAATAGAGACAGTAACTCTAGCTGGTCTGTCATATTATAATAGAGACAGTAGATCTAGCTGGTCTGTCATAATATAATAGAGACAGTAGATCTACCTGGTCTGTCATAATATAACAGAGACAGTAGATCTAGCTGGTCTGTCATAATATAATAGAGACAGTAGATCTAGTTGGTCTGTCATAATATAATAGAGACAGTAGATCTAGCTGGTCTGTCATAATAGAATAGAGACAGTAGATCTAGATGGTCTGTCATAATATAATAGAGACAGTAGATCTAGCTGGTCTGTCATAATATAATAGAGACAGTAGATCTAGCTGGTCTGTCATAATATAATAGAGACAGTAGATCTAGTTGGTCTGTCATAATATAATAGAGACAGTAGATCTAGCTGGTCTGTCATAATATAATAGAGACAGTAGATCTAGCTGGTCTGTCATAATATAATAGAGACAGTAGATCTAGCTGGTCTGTCATAATATAATAGAGACAGTAGATCTAGCTGGTCTGTCATAATATAATAGAGACAGTAGATCTACCTGGTCTGTCAAAATATAATAGAGACAGTAGATCTAGCTGGTCTGTCATAATATAATAGAGACAGTAGATCTAGCTGGTCTCTCATAATATAATAGAGACAGTTGATCTACCTGGTCTGTCAAAATATAATAGAGACAGTAGATCTAGCTGGTCTGTCATAATATAATAGAGACAGTAGATCTACCTGGTCTGTCAAAATATAATAGAGACAGTAGATCTAGATGGTCTGTCATAATATAATAGAGACAGTAGATCTAGCTGGTCTGTCATAATACAATAGAGACAGTAGATCTAGTTGGTCTGTCATAATATAATAGAGACAGTAGATCTAGCTGGTCTGTCATAATATAATAGAGACAGTAGTTCTAGCTGGTCTGTCATAATATAATAGAGACAGTAGATCTAGCTGGTCTGTCATAATATAATAAAGACAGTAGATCTAGCTGGTCTGTAATAATATAATAGAGACAGTTGATCTAGCTGGTCTGTCATAATATAATAGAGACAGTAGATCTTGCTGGTATGTCAAAATACAATAGAGACAGTAGATCTAGCTGGTCTGTCATAATATAATAGAGACAGTAGATCTAGCTGGTCTGTCATAATATAATAGAGACAGTAGATCTAGCTGGTCTGTCATAATATAACAGAGACAGTAGATCTAGCTGGTCTGTCATAATATAATAGAGACAGTAGATCTAGCTGGTCTGTCATAATAGAATAGAGACAGTAGATCTAGCTGGTCTGTTATAATATAATAGAGACAGTAGATCTACCTGGTCTGCAATAGTATAATAGAGACAGTAACTCTAGCTGGTCTGTCATAATATAATAGAGACAGTAGATCTAGTTGGTCTGTCATAATATAATAGAGACAGTAGATCTAGCTGGTCTGTCATAGTATAATAGAGACAGTAGATCTAGCTGGTCTGTCATAATAGAATTAATATAATAGAGACAGTAGATCTAGCTGGTCTGTCATAATATAATAGAGACAGTAGATCTACCTGGTCTGTCAATAATATAATAGAGACAGTAGATCTAGCTGGTCTGTCATAATATAATAGAGACAGTAGATCTAGCTGGTCTGTCATAATATAATAGAGACAGTAGATCTAGCTGGTCTGTCATAATATAATAGAGACAGTAGATCTAGCTGGTCTGTCATAATATAATAGAGACAGTAGATCTAGCTGGTCTGTCATAATATAATAGAGACAGTAGATCTAGCTGGTCTGTCATAATATAATAGAGACAGTAGATCTAGCTGGTCTGTCATAATATAATAGAGACAGTAGATCTAGCTGGTCTGTCATAATATAATAGAGACAGTAGATCTAGCTGGTCTGTCATAATATAATAGAGACAGTAGATCTAGCTGGTCTGTCATAATATAATAGAGACAGTAGATCTAGCTGGTCTGTCATAATATAATAGAGACAGTAGATCTAGCTGGTCTGTCATAATATAATAGAGACAGTAGATCTAGCTGGTCTGTCATAATATAATAGAGACAGTAGATCTAGCTGGTCTGTCATAAATATAATAGAGACAGTAGATCTAGCTGGTCTGTCATAATATAATAGAGACAGTAGATCTAGCTGGTCTGTCATAATATAATAGAGACAGTAGATCTAGCTGGTCTGTCATAATATAATAGAGACAGTAGATCTAGCTGGTCTGTCATAATATAATAGAGACAGTAGATCTAGCTGGTCTGTCATAATATAATAGAGACAGTAGATCTAGCTGGTCTGTCATAATATAATAGAGACAGTAGATCTAGCTGGTCTGTCATAATATAATAGAGACAGTAGATCTAGCTGGTCTGTCATAATATAATAGAGACAGTAGATCTAGCTGGTCTGTCATAATATAATAGAGACAGTAGATCTAGCTGGTCTGTCATAATATAATAGAGACAGTAGATCTAGCTGGTCTGTCATAATATAATAGAGACAGTAGATCTAGCTGGTCTGTCATAATATAATAGAGACAGTAGATCTAGCTGGTCTGTCATAATATAATAGAGACAGTAGATCTAGCTGGTCTGTCATAATATAATAGAGACAGTAGATCTAGCTGGTCTGTCATAATATAATAGAGACAGTAGATCTAGCTGGTCTGTCATAATATAATAGAGACAGTAGATCTAGCTGGTCTGTCATAATATAATAGAGACAGTAGATCTAGCTGGTCTGTCATAATATAATAGAGACAGTAGATCTAGCTGGTCTGTCATAATATAATAGAGACAGTAGATCTAGCTGGTCTGTCATAATATAATAGAGACAGTAGATCTAGCTGGTCTGTCATAATATAATAGAGACAGTAGATCTAGCTGGTCTGTCATAATATAATAGAGACAGTAGATCTAGCTGGTCTGTCATAATATAATAGAGACAGTAGATCTAGCTGGTCTGTCATAATATAATAGAGACAGTAGATCTAGCTGGTCTGTCATAATATAATAGAGACAGTAGATCTAGCTGGTCTGTCATAATATAATAGAGACAGTAGATCTAGCTGGTCTGTCATAATATAATAGAGACAGTAGATCTAGCTGGTCTGTCATAATATAATAGAGACAGTAGATCTAGCTGGTCTGTCATAATATAATAGAGACAGTAGATCTAGCTGGTCTGTCATAATATAATAGAGACAGTAGATCTAGCTGGTCTGTCATAATATAATAGAGACAGTAGATCTAGCTGGTCTGTCATAATATAATAGAGACAGTAGATCTAGCTGGTCTGTCATAATATAATAGAGACAGTAGATCTAGCTGGTCTGTCATAATATAATAGAGACAGTAGATCTAGCTGGTCTGTCATAATATAATAGAGACAGTAGATCTAGCTGGTCTGTCATAATATAATAGAGACAGTAGATCTAGCTGGTCTGTCATAATATAATAGAGACAGTAGATCTAGCTGGTCTGTCATAATATAATAGAGACAGTAGATCTAGCTGGTCTGTCATAATATAATAGAGACAGTAGATCTAGCTGGTCTGTCATAATATAATAGAGACAGTAGATCTAGCTGGTCTGTCATAATATAATAGAGACAGTAGATCTAGCTGGTCTGTCATAATATAATAGAGACAGTAGATCTAGCTGGTCTGTCATAATATAATAGAGACAGTAGATCTAGCTGGTCTGTCATAATATAATAGAGACAGTAGATCTAGCTGGTCTGTCATAATATAATAGAGACAGTAGATCTAGCTGGTCTGTCATAATATAATAGAGACAGTAGATCTAGCTGGTCTGTCATAATATAATAGAGACAGTAGATCTAGCTGGTCTGTCATAATATAATAGAGACAGTAGATCTAGCTGGTCTGTCATAATATAATAGAGACAGTAGATCTAGCTGGTCTGTCATAATATAATAGAGACAGTAGATCTAGCTGGTCTGTCATAATATAATAGAGACAGTAGATCTAGCTGGTCTGTCATAATATAATAGAGACAGTAGATCTAGCTGGTCTGTCATAATATAATAGAGACAGTAGATCTAGCTGGTCTGTCATAATATAATAGAGACAGTAGATCTAGCTGGTCTGTCATAATATAATAGAGACAGTAGATCTAGCTGGTCTGTCATAATATAATAGAGACAGTAGATCTAGCTGGTCTGTCATAATATAATAGAGACAGTAGATCTAGCTGGTCTGTCATAATATAATAGAGACAGTAGATCTAGCTGGTCT
The DNA here is from genome assembly GCF_018296145.1 of Oncorhynchus tshawytscha. NCBI lineage: Eukaryota > Metazoa > Chordata > Actinopteri > Salmoniformes > Salmonidae > Oncorhynchus > Oncorhynchus tshawytscha. Next base: position 8,849 of record NW_024607581.1, on the reverse strand, counting down.
GTCATAATATAATAGAGACAGTAGATCTAGCTGGTCTGTCATAATATAATAGAGACAGTAGATCTAGCTGGTCTGTCATAATATAATAGAGACAGTAGATCTACCTGGTCTGTCATAATATAATAGAGACAGTAGATCTAGCTGGTCTGTCATAATATAATAGAGACAGTAGATCTAGCTGGTCTGTCATAATATAATAGAGACAGTAGATCTAGCTGGTCTGTCATAATATAATAGAGACAGTAGATCTAGCTGGTCTGTCATAATATAATAGAGACAGTAGATCTAGCTGGTCTGTCATAATATAATAGAGACAGTAGATCTAGCTGGTCTGTCATAATATAATAGAGACAGTAGATCTAGCTGGTCTGTCATAATATAATAGAGACAGTAGATCTAGCTGGTCTGTCATAATATAATAGAGACAGTAGATCTAGCTGGTCTGTCATAATATAATAGAGACAGTAGATCTAGCTGGTCTGTCATAATATAATAGAGACAGTAGATCTAGCTGGTCTGTCATAATATAATAGAGACAGTAGATCTAGCTGGTCTGTCATAATATAATAGAGACAGTAGATCTAGCTGGTCTGTCAATAATATAATAGAGACAGTAGATCTAGCTGGTCTGTCATAATATAATAGAGACAGTAGATCTAGCTGGTCTGTCATAATATAATAGAGACAGTAGATCTAGCTGGTCTGTCATAATATAACAGAGACAGTAGATCTAGCTGGTCTGTCATAATATAATAGAGACAGTAGATCTAGCTGGTCTGTCATAATATAATAGAGACAGTAGATCTAGCTGGTCTGTCATAATATAATAGAGACAGTAGATCTAGCTGGTCTGTCATAATATAATAGAGACAGTAGATCTAGCTGGTCTGTCATAATATAATAGAGACAGTAGATCTAGCTGGTCTGTCATAATATAATAGAGACAGTAGATCTAGCTGGTCTGTCATAATATAATAGAGACAGTAGATCTAGCTGGTCTGTCATAATATAATAGAGACAGTAGATCTAGCTGGTCTGTCATAATATAATAGAGACAGTAGATCTAGCTGGTCTGTCATAATATAATAGAGACAGTAGATCTAGCTGGTCTGTCATAATATAATAGAGACAGTAGATCTAGCTGGTCTGTCATAATATAATAGAGACAGTAGATCTAGCTGGTCTGTCATAATATAATAGAGACAGTAGATCTAGCTGGTCTGTCATAATATAATAGAGACAGTAGATCTAGCTGGTCTGTCATAATATAATAGAGACAGTAGATCTAGCTGGTCTGTCATAATATAATAGAGACAGTAGATCTAGCTGGTCTGTCATAATATAATAGAGACAGTAGATCTAGCTGGTCTGTCATAATATAATAGAGACAGTAGATCTAGCTGGTCTGTCATAATATAATAGAGACAGTAGATCTAGCTGGTCTGTCATAATATAATAGAGACAGTAGATCTAGCTGGTCTGTCATAATATAATAGAGACAGTAGATCTAGCTGGTCTGTCATAATATAATAGAGACAGTAGATCTAGCTGGTCTGTCATAATATAATAGAGACAGTAGATCTAGCTGGTCTGTCATAATATAATAGAGACAGTAGATCTAGCTGGTCTGTCATAATATAATAGAGACAGTAGATCTAGCTGGTCTGTCATAATATAATAGAGACAGTAGATCTAGCTGGTCTGTCATAATATAATAGAGACAGTAGATCTAGCTGGTCTGTCATAATATAATAGAGACAGTAGATCTAGCTGGTCTGTCATAATATAATAGAGACAGTAGATCTAGCTGGTCTGTCATAATATAATAGAGACAGTAGATCTAGCTGGTCTGTCATAATATAATAGAGACAGTAGATCTAGCTGGTCTGTCATAATATAATAGAGACAGTAGATCTAGCTGGTCTGTCATAATATAATAGAGACAGTAGATCTAGCTGGTCTGTCATAATATAATAGAGACAGTAGATCTAGCTGGTCTGTCATAATATAATAGAGACAGTAGATCTAGCTGGTCTGTCATAATATAATAGAGACAGTAGATCTAGCTGGTCTGTCATAATATAATAGAGACAGTAGATCTAGCTGGTCTGTCATAATATAATAGAGACAGTAGATCTAGCTGGTCTGTCATAATATAATAGAGACAGTAGATCTAGCTGGTCTGTCATAATATAATAGAGACAGTAGATCTAGCTGGTCTGTCATAATATAATAGAGACAGTAGATCTAGCTGGTCTGTCATAATATAATAGAGACAGTAGATCTAGCTGGTCTGTCATAATATAATAGAGACAGTAGATCTAGCTGGTCTGTCATAATATAATAGAGACAGTAGATCTAGCTGGTCTGTCATAATATAATAGAGACAGTAGATCTAGCTGGTCTGTCATAATATAATAGAGACAGTAGATCTAGCTGGTCTGTCATAATATAATAGAGACAGTAGATCTAGCTGGTCTGTCATAATATAATAGAGACAGTAGATCTAGCTGGTCTGTCATAATATAATAGAGACAGTAGATCTAGCTGGTCTGTCATAATATAATAGAGACAGTAGATCTAGCTGGTCTGTCATAATATAATAGAGACAGTAGATCTAGCTGGTCTGTCATAATATAATAGAGACAGTAGATCTAGCTGGTCTGTCATAATATAATAGAGACAGTAGATCTAGCTGGTCTGTCATAATATAATAGAGACAGTAGATCTAGCTGGTCTGTCATAATATAATAGAGACAGTAGATCTAGCTGGTCTGTCATAATATAATAGAGACAGTAGATCTAGCTGGTCTGTCATAATATAATAGAGACAGTAGATCTAGCTGGTCTGTCATAATATAATAGAGACAGTAGATCTAGCTGGTCTGTCATAATATAATAGAGACAGTAGATCTAGCTGGTCTGTCATAATATAATAGAGACAGTAGATCTAGCTGGTCTGTCATAATATAATAGAGACAGTAGATCTAGCTGGTCTGTCATAATATAATAGAGACAGTAGATCTAGCTGGTCTGTCATAATATAATAGAGACAGTAGATCTAGCTGGTCTGTCATAATATAATAGAGACAGTAGATCTAGCTGGTCTGTCATAATATAATAGAGACAGTAGATCTAGCTGGTCTGTCATAATATAATAGAGACAGTAGATCTAGCTGGTCTGTCATAATATAATAGAGACAGTAGATCTAGCTGGTCTGTCATAAATATAATAGAGACAGTAGATCTAGCTGGTCTGTCATAATATAATAGAGACAGTAGATCTAGCTGGTCTGTCATAATATAATAGAGACAGTAGATCTAGCTGGTCTGTCATAATATAATAGAGACAGTAGATCTAGCTGGTCTGTCATAATATAATAGAGACAGTAGATCTAGCTGGTCTGTCATAATATAATAGAGACAGTAGATCTAGCTGGTCTGTCATAATATAATAGAGACAGTAGATCTAGCTGGTCTGTCATAATATAATAGAGACAGTAGATCTAGCTGGTCTGTCATAATATAATAGAGACAGTAGATCTAGCTGGTCTGTCATAATATAATAGAGACAGTAGATCTAGCTGGTCTGTCATAATATAATAGAGACAGTAGATCTAGCTGGTCTGTCATAATATAATAGAGACAGTAGATCTAGCTGGTCTGTCATAATATAATAGAGACAGTAGATCTAGCTGGTCTGTCATAATACAATAGAGACAGTAGATCTAGCTGGTCTGTCATAATATAATAGAGACAGTAGATCTACCTGGTCTGTCAAAATATAATAGAGACAGTAGATCTAGCTGGTCTGTCATAATATAATAGAGACAGTAGATCTAGCTGGTCTGTCATAATATAATAGAGACAGTATATCTAAAAATTTGATTTGATTTGATTTCTACCTGGTCTGTCATAATATAATAGAGACAGTAGATCTAGCTGGTCTGTCAAAATATAATAGAGACAGTAGATCTAGCTGGTCTGTCAAAATATAATAGAGACAGTAGATCTAGCTGGTCTGTCAAAATATAATAGAGACAGTAGATCTAGCTGGTCTGTGATAATATAATAGAGACAGTAGATCTAGCTCGTCTGTCATAATATAATAGAGCCAGTAGATCTAGCTGGTCTTTCAAAATATAATAGAGACGGTAGATCTAGCTGGTCTGTCATAATATAATAGAGACAGTAGATCTAGCTGGTCTGTCAAAATATAATAGAGACAGTAGATCTACCTGGTCTGTCAAAATATAATAGAGACAGTAGATCTAGCAGGTCTGTCATAATATAATAGAGACAGTAGATCTACCTGGTTTATCAAAAAAATATAATAGAGACAGTAGATCTAGCTGGTCTGTCATAATATAATAGAGACAGTAGTTCTAGCTGGTCTAAGTCATAATATAATAGAGACAGTAGATCTAGCTGGTCTATCAAAATATAATAGAGACAGTAGATCTAGCTGGTCTGTCATAATATAATAGAGACAGTAGATCTAGCTGGTCTGACATAATATAATAGAGACAGTAGATCTTGCTGGTCTGTCATACATAATAGAGACAGTAGATCTAGCTGGTCTGTCATAATATAATAGAGACAGTAGTTCTAGCTGGTCTGTCATAATATAATAGAGACAGTAGATCTAGCTGGTCTGTCATAATATAATAGAGACAGTAGATCTAGCTGGTCTGTCAAAATATAATAGAGACAGTAGATCTAGCTGGTCTGTCATAATATAATAGAGACAGTAGATCTACCTGGTCTGTGATAATATAATAGAGACAGTAGATCTAGCTGGTCTGTCATAATATAATAGAGACAGTAGATCTAGCTGGTCTGTCATAATATAATAGAGACAGTAGATCTAGCTGGTCTATCATAATATAACAGAGACAGTAGATCTTGCTGGTCTGTCATAATATAATAGAGACAGTAGATCTAGCTGGTCTGTCATAATATAATAGAGACAGTAGATCTAGCTGGTCTATCATAATATAATAGAGACAGTAGATCTAGCTGGTCTGTCATAATATAATAGAGACAGTATATCTAGCTGGTCTGTGATAATATAATAGAGACAGTAGGTCTAGCTGGTCTGTCATAATACAATAGAGACAGTAGATCTAGCTGGTCTGTCATAATATAATAGAGACAGTAGATCTACCTGGTCTGTCAATAATGTAATAGAGACAGTAGATCTAGCTGGTCTGTCATAATATAATAGAGACAGTAGATCTAGCTGGTCTGTCATAATATAATAGAGACAGTAGATCTACCTGGTCTGTCATAATATAATAGAGACAGTAGATCTAGATGGTCTGTCATAATATAATAGAGACAGTAGATCTACCTGGTCTGTCAAAGTATAACGAGAGACAGTAGATCTAGCTGGTCTGTCATAGTATAATAAAGACAGTAGATCTAGCTGGTCTGTGATAATATAATAGAGACAGTAGATCTAGCTGGTCTGTCATAATATAATAGAGACAGTAGATCTAGCTGGTCTGTCATAATATAATAGAGACAGTAGATCTAGCTGAGGTCTGTCATAATATAATAGAGACAGTAGATCTACCTGGTCTGTCAAAATATAATAGAGACAGTAAATCTAGCTGGTCTGTCATATTATAATAGAGACAGTAGATCTAGCTGGTCTGTCATAATATAATAGAGACAGTAGATCTAGCTGGTCTGTCATAATATAATAGAGACAGTAGATCTAGCTGGTCTGTCAAAATATAATAGAGACAGTAGATCTAGCTGGTCTTTCATAATATAATAGAGACAGTAGATCTAGCTGGTCTGTCATAATATAATAGAGACAGTAGATCTAGCTGGTCTGTCATAATATAATAGAGACAGTAGATCTAGCTGGTCTGTCATAATATAATAGAGACAGTAGATCTAGCTGGTCTGTCATAATATAATAGAGACAGTAGATCTAGCTGGTCTGTCATAATATAATAGAGACAGTAGATCTAGCTGGTCTGTCATAATATAATAGAGACAGTAGATCTAGCTGGTCTGTCAAAATATAATAGAGACAGTAGATCTAGCTGGTCTGTCATAATATAATAGAGACAGTAGATCTAGCTGGTCTGTCATAATATAATAGAGACAGTAGATCTAGCTGGTCTGTCATAATATAATAGAGACAGTAGATCTAGCTGGTCTGTCATAATAGAATAGAGACAGTAGATCTAGATGGTCTGTATCTAGCTGGTCTATAATAATATAATAGAGACGGTTGATCTAGCTGGTCTGTCATAATATAATAGAGACAGTAGATCTTGCTGGTATGTCATACAATAGAGACAGTAGATCTAGCTGGTCTGTCATAATATAATAGCGGCAGAAGATCTAGCTGGTCTGTCACTATATAATAGAGACAGTAGATCTAGCTGGTCTATCATAATATAATAGAGACAGTAGATCCTAGCTGGTCTGTCATAATATAATAGAGACAGTAGATCTTGCTGGTATGTCATACAATAGAGACAGTAGATCTAGCTGGTCTGTCATAATAGAATAGAGACAGTAGATCTAGATGGTCTGTCATAATATAATAGAGACAGTAGATCTACCTGGTCTGTCATAATATAATAGAGACAGTAGATCTAGCTGGTCTGTCATAGTATAATAGAGACAGTAGATCTAGTTGGTCTGTCATAATTTAATAGAGACAGTAGATCTAGCTGGTCTGTCATAATATAATAGAGACAGTAGATCTAGCTGGTCTGTCATAATATAATAGAGACAGTAGATCTAGCTGGTCTGTATAATATAATAGAGACAGTTGATCTAGCTGGTCTGTCATAATATAATAGAGACAGTAGATCTTGCTGGTCTGTCATAATAAATAGAGACAGTAGATCTAGCTGGTCTGTCATAATATAATAGAGACAGTAGATCTAGCTGGTCTGTCAAAATATAATAGAGACAGTAGATCTAGCTGGTCTGTCATAATATAATAGAGACAGTAGTTCTAGCTGGTCTGTCATAATATAATAGAGACAGTAGATCTAGCTGGTATGTCATACAAATAGAGACAGTAGATCTACCTGGTCTGCAATAGTATAATAGAGACAGTAACTCTAGCTGGTCTGTCATAATATAATAGAGACAGTAGATCTAGCTGGTCTGTCATAATATAATAGAGATAGTAGATCTAGCTGGTCTGTCATAATATAACAGAGACAGTATATCAACCTGGTCTCTCATAATATAACAGAGACAGTAGATCTAGCTGGTCTGTCATAATATAATAGAGACAGTAGATCTAGCTGGTCTGTTATAATATAATAGAGACAGTAGATCTACCTGGTCTGCAATAGTATAATAGAGACAGTAACTCTAGCTGGTCTGTCATATTATAATAGAGACAGTAGATCTAGCTGGTCTGTCATAATATAATAGAGACAGTAGATCTAGCTGGTCTGTCATAATATAACAGAGACAGTAGATCTAGCTGGTCTGTCATAATATAATAGAGACAGTAGATCTAGTTGGTCTGTCATAATACAATAGAGACAGTAGATCTAGCTGGTCTGTCATAATAGAATAGAGACAGTAGATCTAGATGGTCTGTCATAATATAATAGAGACAGTAGATCTAGCTGGTCTGTCATAATATAATAGAGACAGTAGATCTAGCTGGTCTGTCATAATATCTAGTTGGTCTGTCATAGAGACAGTAGATCTAGCTGGTCTGTCATAATATAATAGAGACAGTAGATCTAGCTGGTCTGTCATAATAATAGAGACAGTAGATCTAGCTGGTCTGTCATAATATAATAGAGACAGTAGATCTAGCTGGTCTGTCATAATATAATAGAGACAGTAGATCTAGCTGGTCTGTCATAATATAATAGAGACAGTAGATCTAGCTGGTCTGTCATAATATAATAGAGACAGTAGATCTAGCTGGTCTGTCATAATAGAATAGAGACAGTAGATCTAGCTGGTCTGTCATAATATAATAGAGACAGTAGATCTAGCTGGTCTGTCATAATATAATAGAGACAGTAGATCTAGCTGGTCTGTCATAATATAATAGAGACAGTAGATCTAGCTGGTCTGTCATAATATAATAGAGACAGTAGATCTAGCTGGTCTGTTATAATATAATAGAGACAGTAGATCTACCTGGTCTGTCATAATATAACAGAGACAGTAGATCTAGCTGGTCTGTCATAATATAATAGAGACAGTAGATCTAGCTGGTCTGTCATAATACAATAGAGACAGTAGATCTAGCTGGTCTGTCATAATAGAATAGAGACAGTATATATACCTGGTCTGTCATAATATAACAGAGACAGTCTTTCTACCTGGTCTGTCATAATATAATAGAGACAGTAGATCTAGCTGGTCTGTCATAATATAATAGAGATAGTAGATCTAGCTGGTCTGTGATAATATAACAGAGACAGTAGATCTAGCTGGTCTGTCATAATATAATAGAGACAGTAGATCAGTTGGTCTGTCATAATACAATAGAGACAGTAGGTCTAGCTGGTCTGTCATAATAGAATAGAGACAGTAGATCTAGATGGTCTGTCATAATATAATAGAGACAGTAGATCTACCTGGTCTGTCATAGTATAATAGAGACAGTAGATCTAGCTGGTCTGTCATAGTACAATAGAGACAGTCGATCTAGTTGGTCTGTCATAATTTAATAGAGACAGTAGATCTAGCTGGTCTGTCATAATATAATAGAGACAGTAGATCTAGCTGGTCTGTCATAATGTAATAGCGACAGTAGATCTACCTGGTCTGTCATAATATAACAGAGACAGTAGATCTAGCTGGTCTGTCATAATATAATACAGACAGTAGTTCTA
>NW_024607580.1:20000-30484 GCF_018296145.1 Oncorhynchus tshawytscha | reverse complement strand
GAGACTTATGGGGAATAGGGTGCAATTTGGGACGTATCCTAAAATCTCACTCACCTTCACACCTGCCAACACGATGTTCTTTGCTGTGAAAACAGAGACGACGGACGTCGGTCACATGACAGGAAATACACGGACACAATACATACTGTAAACACTCACTGAACACTATGTCATGTCACTTAATGGCATGTTCCGTCATGCTATGTCATGTCGCTTAATAGCATGTTCCGTCATGCTATGTCATGTCGCTTAATAGCATGTTCCGTCATGCTATGTCATGCTATGTCATGTCGCTTAATGCATGTACTGTCATGCTATGTCATGTTGCTTAATGCATGTACCATCATGCTATGTCACGTTGCGTAATGCATGTACCGTCATGCTATGTCATGTCACTTAATAGCATGTTCCGTCATGCTATGTCATGCTATGTCATGTTGCTTAATGCATGTACCATCATGCTATGTCACGTTGCGTAATGCATGTACCGTCATGCTATGTCATGTCACTTAATGGCATGTACCGTCATGCTATGTCATGTCACTTAATGGCATGTTCTGGCATGTACCGTGATGCTATGTCATGTAATATAATGCTATGTCATGTAATGTCACATAATGTAATGCTATGTCATGTAATGTCACATAATGTAATGCTATGTCATGTAATGTCACATAATGTAATGCTATGTGTTATTTGATGCGTCTGCCACCTACCGATCTCCACTCCCAGTCCTCCCATTCCACTGAGGAAGACAGAAGACTGAGCCATCTGCTGCATAGCACTGTCCCCCAGGACATACCTCTGACGACTGGAGGGAGGGGGTTTAGGGAGGGAGAGGGTTAGGGAGGGGGTTTAGGGAGGGAGAGGGAGGATGGGGGTTAGGGAGGGAGGGAGAGAGAGGGAGGATGGGGGTTAGGAGGGAGGGAGAGAGAGGGAGGATGGGGGGGTTAGGGAGGGAGGGAGAGAGAGGGAAGATGGGGGTTAGGGAGGGAGGGAGAGAGAGGGAAGATGGGGGGGTTAGGGAGGGAGGGAGAGAGAGGGAGGATGGGGGGGGTTAGGGAGGGAGGGAGAGAGGGGAGGATGGGGGTTAGGGAGGGAGGGAGGGAGAGAGAGGGAGGATGGAGGGTTAGGGAGGGAGGGAGAGGGAGGATGGGGGTTAGGGAGGGAGGGAGAGGGAGGATGGGGGTTAGGAGGGAGGGAGAGGGAGGATGGGGTTAGGGAGAGAGAGGATGGGGGTTAGGGAGGGAGGGAGAGGGAGGATGGGGGTTAGGGAGGGAGGGAGAGGGAGGATGGGGGTTAGGGAGGGAGGGAGAGGGAGGATGGGGGTTAGGGAGGGAGGGAGAGGGAGGATGGGGGTTAGGGAGGGAGGGAGAGGGAGGATGGGGGTTAGGGAGGGAGGGAGAGGGAGGATGGGGGGTTAGGGAGGGAGGGAGAGGGAGGATGGGGGTTAGGGAGGGAGGGAGAGGGAGGATGGGGGTTAGGGAGGGAGGGAGGGAGAGGGAGGATGGGGGTTAGGGAGGGAGGGGGAGGATGGGGGGGTTAGGGAGGGAGGAAGAGGGAGGATGGGGGTTAGGGAGGATGGGGGTTAGGGAGGGAGGGAGAGGGAGGATGGGGGTTAGGGAGAGAGGGAGAGGGAGGATGGGGGTTAGGGAGGGAGGGAGAGGGAGGATGGGGGTTAGGGAGAGAGGGAGAGGGAGGATGGGGGTTAGGGAGGGAGGGAGAGGGAGGATGGGGGGTAGGGAGGGAGAGGGAGGATGGGGGTTAGGGAGGGAGGGAGAGGGAGGATGGGGGGAGGGAGGGAGGATGGGGGTTAGGGAGAGAGGGAGAGGGAGGATGGGGGTTAGGGAGGGAGGGAGGATGGGGGAGGGGGTTAGGGAGAGAGGGAGAGGGAGGATGGGGGTTAGGGAGAGAGGGAGAGGGAGGATGGGGGTTAGGGAGGGAGGGAGAGGGAGGATGGGGGTTAGGGAGAGAGAGGAGGATGGGGGTTAGGGAGGGAGGGAGAGGGAGGATGGGGGTTAGGGAGGGAGGAAGAGGGAGGATGGGGGTTAGGGAGAGAGGGAGGATGGGGGTTAGGGAGGGAGGGAGAGGGAGGATGGGGATTAGGGAGAGGGAGGATGGGGGGTTAGGGAGAGAGAGGGAGGATGGGGGTTAGGGAGAGAGGAGAGGGAGGATGGGGGTTAGGGAGAGAGGGAGAGGGAGGATGGGGGTTAGGGAGGGAGGGAGAGGGAGGATGGGGGTTAGGGAGAGAGGGAGGATGGGGGTTAGGGAGAGGGGAGAGGGAGGATGGGGGTTAGGGAGGGAGGGAGAGGGAGGATGGGGGTTAGGGAGAGGGAGGATGGGGGTTAGGGAGGAGAGGGAGGATGGGGGTTAGGGAGAGAGGGAGAGGGAGGATGGGGGTTAGGGAGAGAGGGAGAGGGAGGATGGGGGTTAGGGAGAGAGGGAGAGGGAGGATGGGGGTTAGGGAGGGAGGGAGAGGGAGGATGGGGGTTAGGGAGAGGGAAGAATGGGGGTTAGGGAGAGAGGAGAGGGAGGATGGGGGTTAGGGAGGGAGGGAGAGGGAGGATGGGGGTTAGGGAGAGAGGAAGAGGGAGGATGGGGGTTAGGGAGAGAGAGGGAGGATGGGGGTTAGGGAGAGAGAGGGAGGATGGGGGTTAGGGAGAGAGGGAGAGGGAGGATGGGGGTTAGGGAGGGAGGAAGAGGGAGGATGGGGGTTAGGGAGAGAGGGAGGATGGGGGGTTAGGGAGGGAGGGAGAGGGAGGATGGGGGTTAGGGAGGGAGGAAGAGGGAGGATGGGGGTTAGGGAGAGAGAGGGAGGATGGGGGGATTAGGGAGGGAGGGAGAGGGAGGATGGGGGGTTAGGGAGAGGGAGGATGGGGGTTAGGGAGAGAGAGGGAGGATGGGGGTTAGGGAGAGAGGGAGAGGGAGGATGGGGGTTAGGGAGGGAGGGAGAGGGAGGATGGGGGTTAGGGAGAGAGGAAGAATGGGGGTTAGGGAGAGAGGGAGAGGGAGGATGGGGGTTAGGGAGGGAGGGAGAGGGAGGATGGGGGTTAGGGAGAGAGAAGAGGGAGGATGGGGGTTAGGGAGAGAGAGGAGGATGGGGGTTAGGGAGAGAGAGGGAGGATGGGGGTTAGGGAGAGAGAGGAGGATGGGGGTTAGGATGGGGGTTAGGGAGAGAGGGAGAGGGAGGATGGGGGTTAGGGAGAGAGAGGGAGGATGGGGGTTAGGGAGAGAGGGAGAGGGAGGATGGGGGTTAGGGACGGAGGGAGGCAGGGAAGATGAAATGATGTTGTTGTAAACAGTAAGCACCTAGAACATGTTTTGTTGGAACTATTACTGTCATTGTACCCACTTAAAATAGGTAGTACGGGATTTACCTGTACAGGGAGTCATCAATCTCCATGGAGTCAGCTGACATCTCGGGAGGGGAAAACTCACTGGTCCTAGAAGCACTGGATATTGAGAGAGAGAGATCATGGAGGAGAGAAGTCCTTCTGATGTCAGGGTTATATGAACTCTGTCCTGGCTCCCCGGGCCCCTAGCACTACACAACTGATTCAAATAATCAAAGCTTGATGAGGAGTTGGTTATTTAAATCAGCTGTGTAGTGCTAGGGCAAAAACGTGCAACCAGGGGGGACCCAAGGACCCAGAGTGGGCCCCCCGGGACCCAGAGTAGACCCCCCAGGACCCAGAGTGGACCCCCCGGGACCCAGAGTGGACCCCAGAGTGGGGCCTCAGGACCCAGAGTGGACCCCCGGGACCCAGAGTGGACCCCAGAGTGGGGCCTCAGGACCCAGAGTGGGGCCTCAGGACCCAGAGTGGGGCCTCAGGACCCAGAGTGGGGCCCCAGGACCCAGAGTGGGGCCCCAGGACCCAGAGTGGACCCCCAGGACCCAGAGTGGACCCCCAGGACCCAGTTTGGGAAACAGTCTACGCCACTCTTCTACACCCTAGTCCTGAGGACACAGAGGGGGCTACGTCCCAATTATCTCTCCTTCCTCCCAAAATGTGCACTTGTACAATTCCCTTCACTGCTTTGGATGTAAATGACAGGAATAAGAGACTCTCTCTCTCCTCTAGAGGTCGACCTCTACTCTCCTCCACCAACCCACTCCTTTCAGAGGAGTTTGTGGGACGTAGTGCACACTTTACAAATAAGGACATATAATTGGGACGCACCCATAGACTGGATGTGCAGGCTTTCATTCCAACCCAGTACTTAAGAGTCCTGATACAATGGACCAACTTTTTATTCAGCCATCGAGTTGGTTTACCAGGTGTGTTAGTGCTGGGCTGTAAACAAAAGCCTACACACCCTGTGTGTGGGTCTCTGGGGACCAGGATTAAAAAGGAAACTGTTCTGTCCTTACAGGTGAGATAAAAAAGTAGGAATACCTGTGTCACGTTATTCTTGAATACATTATTTTCGCTATCTTTGTCTGTGTAACATCTGATAACACTATGTTGTCACTAGCTAATGGGCTTCCTAACTAGCTAATGGGCTTCCTAACTAGCTAATGGGCTTCCTAACTAGCTAATGGGCTTCCTAACTAGCTAATGGGCTAACTAGCTATCTTTGTCTGTGTAACATCTGATAACACTAACTGCTGTCACCCCGGGGCTATCCTGATGTGCAGCAACTAGCTACAGAACAATCCACTCACTATATGATGATACTGGGCTGGTTTTTCCGAACTAGCAACATGGGCTTTCTGTTTAGTGAGCTGAAAACTAGCTAATGGGCTTCCTAACTAGCTAGCTGGCTTCACCACCCCAAATGAAGTTGGGCTAACTAACTAGGGCTTCCTAAAGTTATGGGCTAAATAACTAGCTAATGGGCTTCCTAACTAGCTAATGGGCTTCCTAACTAGCTAATGGGCTTCCTAACTAGCTAATGGTCTTCCTAACTAGCTAATGGTCTTCCTAACTAGCTAATGGTCTTCCTAACTAGCTAATGGGCTTCCTAACTAGCTAATGGGCTTCCTAACTAGCTAACTGGCTAATGGGCTTCCTAACTAGCTAATGGGCTTCCTAACTAGCTAATGGGCTTCCTAACTAGCTAATGGGCTTCCTAACTAGCTAATGGGCTTCCTAACTAGCTAATGGGCTTCCTAACTAGCTAATGGGCTTCCTAACTAGCTAACTAACTAGCTAATGGGCTTCCTAACTAGCTAATGGGCTTCCTAACTAGCTAATGGGCTTCCTAACTAGCTAATGGGCTTCCTAACTAGCTAATGGGCTTCCTAACTAGCTAATGGGCTTCCTAACTAGCTAATGGGCTTCCTAACTAGCTAATGGGCTTCCTAACTAGCTAATGGGCTTCCTAACTAGCTGGGGCTTCCTAACTAACTTCCTAACTAGCTAATGGGCTTCCTAACTAGCTTGGGCTTCCTAACTAGCTAATGGGCTTCCTAACTAGCTGATGGGCTTCCTAACTAGCTAATGGGCTTCCTAACTAGCTAATGGGCTTCCTAGCTAATGGGCTTCCTAACTAACTAGCTAATGGGCTTCCTAACTAGCTAATGGGCTTCCTAACTAGCTAATGGGCTTCCTAACTAGCTAATGGGCTTCCTAACTAGCTAATGGGCTTCCTAACTAGCTAATGGGGCTTCCTAACTAGCTAATGGGCTTCCTAACTAGCTAATGGGCTTCCTAACTAGCTAATGGGCTTCCTAACTAGCTGATGGGCTTCCTAACTAGGGCTGGGCTTCCTAACTAGCTAATGGGCTTCCTAACTAGCTCTTCCTAGCTAATGGGCTTCCTAACTAGCTAATGGGCTTCCTAACTAGCTAATGGGCTTCCTAACTAGCTAATGGGCTTCCTAACTAGCTAATGGGCTTCCTAACTAGCTAATGGGCTTCCTAACTAGCTAATGGGCTTCCTAACTAGCTAATGGGCTTCCTAACTAGCTAATGGGCTTCCTAACTAGCTAATGGGCTGGGCTTCTAACTAGCTAATGGGCTTCCTAACTAGCTAATGGGCTTCCTAACTAGCTAATGGGCTTCCTAACTAGCTAATGGGCTAACTAGCTAATGGGCTTCCTAACTAGCTGATGGTCTTCCTAACTAGCTGATGGGCTTCCTAACTAGCTAATGGTCTTCCTAACTAGCTAATGGTCTTCCTAACTAGCTAATGGTCTTCCTAACTAGCTAATGGGCTTCCTAACTAGCTAATGGGCTTCCTAACTAGCTAATGGGCTTCCTAACTAGCTAATGGGCTTCCTAACTAGCTAATGGGCTTCCTAACTAGCTAATGGGCTTCCTAACTAGCTAATGGGCTTCCTAACTAGCTAATGGGCTTGCTAACTAGCTAATGGGCTGGCTAACTAGCTAATGGGCTTCCTAACTAGCTAATGGGCTTCCTAACTAGCTAATGGGCTTCCTAACTGCTGGGGCTTCCTAACTAGCTGATGGGCTTCCTAACTAGCTAATGGGCTTCCTAACTAGCTAATGGGCTTCCTAACTAGCTAATGGGCTTCCTAACTAGCTAATGGGCTTCCTAACTAGCTAATGGGCTTCCTAACTAGCTGATGGGCTTCCTAACTAGCTAATGGGCTTCCTAACTAGCTAATGGGCTAACTAGCTAATGGGCTTCCTAACTAGCTGATGGGCTTCCTAACTAGCTAATGGTCTTCCTAACTAGCTAATGGTCTTCCTAACTAGCTAATGGTCTTCCTAACTAGCTAATGGTCTTCCTAACTAGCTAATGGGCTAATGGGCTTCCTAACTAGCTAATGGGCTTCCTAACTAGCTAATGGGCTTCCTAACTAGCTAATGGGTCTTCCTAACTAGCTAATGGGCTTCTTCCTAACTAGCTAATGGGCTTCCTAACTAGCTAATGGGCTTCCTAACTAGCTAATGGGCTTCCTAACTAGCTAATGGGCTTCCTAACTAGCTAATGGGCTTCCTAACTAACTAATGGGCTTGGGCTGGCTAACTAGTTAGGGCTAATGGGCTGGCTAACTAGCTAATGGGCTTCCTAACTAGCTAATGGGCTTGCTAACTAGCTAATGGGCTTCTAACTAGCTAATGGGCTAACTAGCTAATGGGCTAACTAGCTAATGGGCTTCCTAACTAGCTAATGGGCTTGCTAACTAGCTAATGGGCTTGCTAACTAGCTAATGGGCTTCCTAACTAGCTAATGGGCTGGCTAACTAGCTAATGGGCTTCCTAACTAGCTAATGGGCTTCCTAACTAGCTAATGGGCTTCCTAACTAGCTAATGGGCTTCCTAACTAGCTAATGGGCTTCCTAACTAGCTAATGGGCTTCCTAACTAGCTAATGGGCTTCCTAACTAGCTAATGGGCTTCCTAACTAGCTGGGCTTCCTAACTAGCTAATGGGCTTCCTAACTAGCTGGGCTTCCTAACTAGCTAATGGGGGCTTCCTAACTAGCTAATGGGCTTCCTAACTAGCTAATGGGCTTCCTAACTAGCTAATGGGCTTCCTAACTAGCTAATGGGCTTCCTAACTAACTAGCTAATGGCTTCTTCCTGGCTAACTAGCTGATGGGCTTCCTAACCTAACTAGCTTGGGCTTCTAACTAGCTAATGGGGGCTTCCTAACTAGCTAATGGGCTTCCTAACTAGCTAATGGGCTTCCTAACTAGCTAATGGGCTTCCTAACTAGCTAATGGGCTTCCTAACTAGCTAATGGGCTTCCTAACTAGCTAATGGGCTTGCTAACTAGCTAATGGGCTTCCTAACTAGCTAATGGGCTTGCTAACTAGCTAATGGGCTTCCTAACTAGCTAATGGTATTGCTAACTAGCTAATGGGCTTCCTAACTAGCTAATGGTATTGCTAACTAGCTAATGGGCTTCCTAACTAGCTAATGGGCTTGCTAACTAGCTAATGGGCTTGCTAACTAGCTAGCTTCCTGGTCCCAAAATCTGCAGTTAGCTACTAGTAGCTAGCTACAATAACGTGAGGACGTTATAAGAGTAGCAGTAACACTAGTAGTAGTACCATATTACATATTTCGAGGTTGACAACTTCTCAAATCCTTGTCAATAGCTAATTTATGTGTTTATCTTGCTAGGAACGATGGCTAACCTAACTTAGCATTGACTGTTTAGTCAGAAGGGCGTCAGCTAGCACTAGCTAGATTTATACACCTGCATTGCTTGCTGTTTTGGGGGTTTTTCTGTAAAAACACAGTGTACATCGGCTGATGTACAAAGAAAAGCTTTATAAATACATTTTATTGATTGATTGATACTGCCTGATGCCGGGTCAGTGCAAAAAAAAACAACCTCCATAGACCTGACAAGTCATGACTTATCAAGCACACATCTCCCTATGGTTGCAGATCCATCATGGTATTTGTGAATGTTGCGAAAAATGCGCTTTAGAGACGAAATATCTTACCTGTCGGTGTACGATAGGTTCATTGAGTTGTTGTTACGAATGAAGGGTTGGGTTCAGCTTAAAAAATAAAACACATCAAACTGTTCCGGGTTACCCAGATCACATGACAAGGTTCACGTTTAAATTATATTTATTTGATATATTTTATTATTTCTTTAATAATCTAACAAACAACTGAAACAAAATTTGTTCTGGGATATCCAGACAAGTGATTTGTTCTTTCTCTCGGGAGTATTTGGCATTGCGGACAATTTATTTTTTTACCAGATTCCATATTAAGTGCAGGCATCATGGTGCATAGTATCATTGGTCCTATTGAAAGCCTGCAAGACACCATTTTACATTTTAGAAGAAAACAGAGACACTGTTCAAACAGCCAAAGTTCATCTGCCCAGTGAAACATTTACAACTCAGGCTCTCTAACTAATAGGGGTGAAGGAGAAGGGGGGTGAGGGAGGAGAGGGGTGAGGGGGTGAAGGGGGTGAGGGGGTGAGGGGGTGAAGGGGTGAGGGAGGAGAGGGGGTGAAGGGGTGAGGGAGAAGAGGGGGTGAGGGAGGAGAGGGGGGAGGGGGTGAAGGGGTGAGAGGGGTGAGGAGGGAGTGAAGGGGTGAGGGAGGAGAGGGGGTGAAGGGGTGAGGGAGAGAGGGGGTGAGGGAGGTGAGGGGGTGAAGGGGTGAGGGGTGAAGGGGTGAGGGAGGAGAGGGGGTGAAGGGGTGAGGGAGAAGAGGGGGTGAGGGAGGTGAGGGGGTGAAGGGGTGAGGGAGGAGAGGGATGAGGTAGGAGGGGTGAGGGGGTGAAGGGGTGAGAGGAGGTGAGGGGATGAAGGGGTGAGGGAGGAGAGGGGGTGAAGGGGTGAGAGGGGGTGAAGGGGTGAGGGAGGAGAGGGGGTGAAGGGCTGAGGGAGGAGGGGTGAGGGAGGTGATGAGGTGGGGGTGAGGGGCGTTTAGGTGAGTGGAGAGAGGGTAAGGGGGTGAGGAGGTTAGGGGATAGGGGGTGAGGATGAGAGGGGTCAGGAGGTGAGGGGAGAGGGGGTCCGGTTCTAAGGGTTCTGTACTCTTGGCCCTTGGACCCTTAGAACCTAGAGTTAGTCCTGGTCAGGTCCCATGGTCAGGAAAAACCCAAAGATGACGTCACTAATTGTAGTAATTTATCCTACTGTAGTCCTAATCCTGATGTTGGGAGACTGTAACAATAGATAACAGATAGATAGTAGACCTGATGTTAGTTAGACTATAACAATAGATAACAGATAGACAGTAGACCTGATGTTAGTTAGACTATAACAATAGATAACAGATAGGCAGTAGACCAGATGTTAGTTAGACTATAACAATAGATAACAGATAGACAATAGACCTGATGTTAGTTAGACTGTAACAACAGATAACAGATAGACAATAGACCTGATGTTAGTTAGACTATAACAATAGATAACAGATAGATAGTAGACCTGATGTTAGTTAGACTGTAACAATAGATAACAGATAGACAGTAGACCTGATGTTAAAGTTAGACTATAACAACAGATAACAGATAGACAGTAGACCTGATGTTAGTTAGACTATAACAATAGATAACAGATAGACAGTAGACCAGATGTTGTTAGTTAGACTGTAACAATAGATAACAGATAGATAGTAGACCTGATGTTGGGAGACTGTAACAATAGATAACAGATAGACAGTAGACCTGATGTTAGACTGTAACAATAGATAACAGATAGACAATAGACCTGATGTTAGTTAGACTGTAACAATAGATAACAGATAGATAGTAGACCTGATGTTAGTTAGACTATAACAATAGATAACAGATAGACAGTAGACCTGATGTTAGTTAGACTATAACAATAGATAACAGATAGGCAGTAGACCAGATGTTAGACTGTAACAATAGATAACAGATAGACAGTAGACCTGATGTTAGTTAGACTGTAACAATAGATAACAGATAGACAGTAGACCAGATGTTGTTAGTTAGACTATAACAATAGATAACAGATAGACAGTAGACCTGATGTTAGTTAGACTATAACAATAGATAACAGATAGACAGTAGACCTGATGTTAGTTAGACTGTAACAATAGATAACAGATAGATAGTAGACCAGATGTTA
>NW_024607580.1:0-10000 GCF_018296145.1 Oncorhynchus tshawytscha | reverse complement strand
TGGTGTTAATGGGGAATATGGTACCACTGAGATATGGGGAATATGGTACCACTGAGATATGAATATATAAAATAAAACACTTTTAAAAACATATTAAATCAACAATAGTTCATAAGTGTGTCATTTCTGATGTCATACTGTGTATGTGTTGTGTTGAGAGATTCCTAGACTTGATGCTGAATGTTATGGATGGTCATTGGCCAGTCAGTCTGACTTCCTGACAGTATGTTGTCCTCTCTCCCTCTAGTCTCTATGGATGAGCTGGCCAGTCAGTCTGACTTCCTGACTGTGTGTTGTGCTCTGACACCAGAGACTAAAGACATCTGTAACAAGGACCTGTTCTCCAAAATGAAGAATACCTCCATCTTCATCAACACCAGCAGGTGACCAAGCACACACACACACACACACACACACACACACACACACACACACACACACACACACACACAGTAACAAATGGTAACACACGGTAACACACAATAACACACAGTAACATACGGTAACACATGTAACATGGTGATGGCTGTGTGTGGTAGAGGAGGGGTGGTAGACAGTAACATGGTGATGGCTGTGTGTGGTAGAGGAGGGGTGGTAGACAGTAACATGATGATGGCTGTGTGTGGTAGACAGTAACATGGTGATGGCTGTGTGTGTGGTAGACAGTAACATGGTGATGGCTGTGTGTGTGGTAGACAGTAACATGGTGATGCTGTGTGTGGTAGAGGAGGGGTGGTAGACAGTAACATAATGATGGCTGTGTGTGGTAGAGGAGGGGTGGTAGACAGTAACATGGTGATGGCTGTGTGTGGTAGAGGAGGGGTGGTAGACAGTAACATGGTGATGGCTGTGTGTGGGTAGAGGAGGGGTGGTAGACAGTAACATGGTGATGGCTGTGTGTGGTAGACAGTAACATGATGATGGCTGTGTGTGGTAAAGGAGGGGTGGTAGACAGTAACATGATGATGGCTGTGTGTGGTAGACAGTAACATGATGATGGCTGTGTGTGTGGTAGAGGAGGGGTGGTAGACAGTAACATGATGATGGCTGTGTGTGTGGTAGACAGTAACATGATGATGGCTGTGTGTGTAGACAGTAACATGGTGATGGCTGTGTGTGGTAAAGGAGGGGTGGTAGACAGTAACATGATGATGGCTGTGTGTGTGGTAGAGGAGGGGTGGTAGACAGTAACATGGTGATGGCTGTGTGTGGTAGAGGAGGGGTGGTAGACAGTAACATGGTGATGGCTGTGTGTGGTAGAGGAGGGGTGGTAGACAGTAACATTGTGATGGCTGTGTGTGGTAGAGGAGGGGTGGTAGACAGTAACATGGTGATGGCTGTGTGTGGTAGAGGGGTGGTAGACAGTAACATGGTGATGGCTGTGTGTGGTAGAGGAGGGGTGGTAGACAGTAACATGATGATGGCTGTGTGTGGTAGATAGTAACATGATGATGGCTGTGTGTGGTAGAGGAGGGGTGGTAGACAGTAACATGATGATGGCTGTGTGTGGTAGAGGGGGTGGTAGACAGTAACATGATGATGGCTGTGTGTGGTAGATAGTAACATGATGATGGCTGTGTGTGGTAGAGGAGGGTGGTAGACAGTAACATGATGATGGCTGTGTGTGGTAGACAGTAACATGAATGGCTGTGTGTGGTAGAGGAGGGGTGGTAGACAGTAACATGATGATGGCTGTGTGTGGTAGAGGAGGGGTGGTAGACAGTAACATGATGATGGCTGTGTGTGTGGTAGAGGAGGGTGGTAGACAGTAACATGGTGATGGCTGTGTGTGGTAGACAGTAACATGGTGATGCTGTGTGTGGTAGAGGAGGGGTGGTAGACATGATGATGGCTGTGTGTGGTAGACAGTAACATAATGATGGCTGTGTGTGGTAGACAGTAACATGGTGATGCTGTGTGTGGTAGAGGAGGGGTGGTAGACATGATGATGGCTGTGTGTGGTAGACAGTAACATAATGATGGCTGTGTGTGGTAGACAGTAACATGGTGATGGCTGTGGGTGGTAGAGGAGGGGTGGTAGACAGTAACATGGTGATGGCTGTGTGTGGTAGAGGGGGTGGTAGACAGTAACATGGTGATGGCTGTGTGTGGTAGAGGAGAGGTGGTAGACAGTAACATGGTGATGGCTGTGTGTGGTAGAGGAGGGGTGGTAGACAGTAACATGATGATGGCTGTGTGTGTGGTAGAGGAGGGGTGGTAGACAGTAACATGATGATGGCTGTGTGTGGTAGACAGTAACATGATGATGGCTGTGTGTGTGGTAGACAGTAACATGATGATGGCTGTGTGTGGTAGACAGTAACATGATGATGGCTGTGTGTGGTAAAGGAGGGGTGGTAGACAGTAACATGATGATGGCTGTGTGTGGTAGAGGGGTGGTAGACAGTAACATGGTGATGGCTGTGTGTGGTAGACAGTAACATGGTGATGGCTGTGTGTGTGTAGAGGAGGGGTGGTAGACAGTAACATGGTGATGGCTGTGTGTGGTAGAGGAGGGGTGGTAGACAGTAACATGATGATGGCTGTGTGTGTGTAGAGGAGGGGTGGTAGACAGTAACATGATGATGGCTGTGTGTGGTAGACAGTAACATGGTGATGGCTGTGTGTGGTAGAGGGGTGGTAGACAGTAACATTGTGATGGCTGTGTGTGGTAGACAGTAACATGGTGATGCTGTGTGTGGTAGAGGAGGGGTGGTAGACAGTAACATGGTGATGGCTGTGTGTGGTAGAGGAGAGGTGGTAGACAGTAACATGGTGATGGCTGTGTGTGGTAGACAGTAACATGAATGGCTGTGTGTGGTAGAGGGGTGGTAGACAGTAACATTGTGATGGCTGTGTGTGGTAGAGGAGGGTGGTAGACAGTAACATGGTGATGGCTGTGTGTGGTAGAGGAGGGGTGGTAGACAGTAACATGGTGATGGCTGTGTGTGTGGTAGAGGAGGGGTGGTAGACAGTAACATGATGAAGGCTGTGTGTGGTAGACAGTAACATGGTGATGGCTGTGTGTGGTAGACAGTAACATGAATGGCTGTGTGTGGTAGAGGAGGGGTGGTAGACAGTAACATGGTGATGGCTGTGTGTGGTAGAGGAGGGGTGGTAGACAGTAACATGGTGATGGCTGTGTGTGGTAGACAGTAACATGGTGATGGCTGTGTGTGGTAGACAGTAACATAATGATGGCTGTGTGTGGTAGAGGAGGGGTGGTAGACAGTAACATGATGATGGCTGTGTGTGGTAGACAGTAACATGGTGATGGCTGTGTGTGGTAGAGGAGGGGTGGTAGACAGTAACATGATGATGGCTGTGTGTGGTAGACAGTAACATGGTGATGGCTGTGTGTGGTAGAGGAGGGTGGTAGACAGTAACATGATGATGGCTGTGTGTGGTAAAGGAGGGGTGGTAGACAGTAACATGGTGATGCTGTGTGTGGTAGAGGAGGGGTGGTAGACAGTAACATGGTGATGGCTGTGTGTGGTAGAGGAGGGGTGGTAGACAGTAACATGGTGATGGCTGTGTGTGGTAGAGGAGGGGTGGTAGACAGTAACATGGTGATGGCTGTGTGTGGTAGAGGAGGGGTGGTAGACAGTAACATGATGATGGCTGTGTGTGGTAGACAGTAACATGGTGATGGCTGTGTGTGGTAGAGGAGGGGTGGTAGACAGTAACATGGTGATGGCTGTGTGTGGTAGACAGTAACATGGTGATGGCTGTGTGTGGTAGACAGTAACATGGTGATGGCTGTGTGTGGTAGACAGTAACATGATGATGGCTGTGTGTGGTAGACAGTAACATGGTGATGGCTGTGTGTGGTAGAGGAGGGTGGTAGACAGTAACATGGTGATGCTGTGTGTGGTAGAGGAGGGGTGGTAGACAGTAACATGATGATGGCTGTGTGTGGTAGAGGGGTGGTAGACAGTAACATGGTGATGGCTGTGTGTGGTAGACAGTAACATGGTGATGCTGTGTGTGGTAGAGGAGGGGTGGTAGACATGATGATGGCTGTGTGTGGTAGACAGTAACATGGTGAAGGCTGGGTGTGGTAGACAGTAACATGATGATGCTGTGTGTGGTAGAGGAGGGGTGGTAGACATGATGATGGCTGTGTGTGGTAGACAGTAACATGGTGAAGGCTGGGTGTGGTAGACAGTAACATGATGATGGCTGTGTGTGGTAGAGGAGGGGTGGTAGACAGTAACATGATGATGGCTGTGTGTGGTAGACAGTAACATGGTGATGCTGTGTGTGGTAGAGGAGGGGTGGTAGACAGTAACATTATGATGGCTGTGTGTGGTAGACAGTAACATGAATGGCTGTGTGTGGTAGAGGAGGGTGGTAGACAGTAACATGATGATGGCTGTGTGTGGTAGAGGAGGGGTGGTAGACAGTAACATGATGATGGCTGTGTGTGTGGTAGAGGAGGGGTGGTAGACAGTAATATGATGATGGCTGTGTGTGGTAGAGGGGTGGTAGACAGTAACATGATGATGGCTGTGTGTGGTAGATAGTAACATGATGATGGCTGTGTGTGGTAGAGGAGGGGTGGTAGACAGTAACATGATGATGGCTGTGTGTGGTAGACAGTAACATGAATGGCTGTGTGTGGTAGAGGAGGGGTGGTAGACAGTAACATGATGATGGCTGTGTGTGGTAGAGGAGGGGTGGTAGACAGTAACATGATGATGGCTGTGTGTGTGGTAGAGGAGGGTGGTAGACAGTAACATGGTGATGGCTGTGTGTGGTAGACAGTAACATGGTGATGCTGTGTGTGGTAGAGGAGGGGTGGTAGACATGATGATGGCTGTGTGTGGTAGACAGTAACATAATGATGGCTGTGTGTGGTAGACAGTAACATGGTGATGCTGTGTGTGGTAGAGGAGGGGTGGTAGACATGATGATGGCTGTGTGTGGTAGACAGTAACATAATGATGGCTGTGTGTGGTAGACAGTAACATGGTGATGGCTGTGGGTGGTAGAGGAGGGGTGGTAGACAGTAACATGGTGATGGCTGTGTGTGGTAGAGGGGGGTGGTAGACAGTAACATGGTGATGGCTGTGTGTGGTAGAGGAGAGGTGGTAGACAGTAACATGGTGATGGCTGTGTGTGGTAGAGGAGGGTGGTAGACAGTAACATGATGATGGCTGTGTGTGTGGTAGAGGAGGGGTGGTAGACAGTAACATGATGATGGCTGTGTGTGGTAGACAGTAACATGATGATGGCTGTGTGTGTGGTAGACAGTAACATGATGATGGCTGTGTGTGGTAGACAGTAACATGATGATGGCTGTGTGTGGTAGAGGGGTGGTAGACAGTAACATGGTGATGGCTGTGTGTGGTAGACAGTAACATGATGATGGCTGTGTGTGTGGTAGAGGAGGTGTGGTAGACAGTAACATGGTGATGGCTGTGTGTGGTAGAGGAGGGGTGGTAGACAGTAACATGATGATGGCTGGCTGTGTGTGGTAGAGGAGGGTGGTAGACAGTAACATGATGATGGCTGTGTGTGGTAGACAGTAACATGGTGATGGCTGTGTGTGGTAGAGGGGTGGTAGACAGTAACATTGTGATGGCTGTGTGTGGTAGACAGTAACATGGTGATGCTGTGTGTGGTAGAGGAGGGGTGGTAGACAGTAACATGGTGATGGCTGTGTGTGGTAGAGGAGAGGTGGTAGACAGTAACATGGTGATGGCTGTGTGTGGTAGAGGAGGGGTGGTAGACAGTAACATGGTGATGGCTGTGTGTGTGTAGAGGAGGGGTGGTAGACAGTAACATGATGAAGGCTGTGTGTGGTAGACAGTAACATGGTGATGGCTGTGTGTGGTAGACAGTAACATGAATGGCTGTGTGTGGTAGAGGAGGGGTGGTAGACAGTAACATGATGATGGCTGTGTGTGTGGTAGAGGAGGGGTGGTAGACAGTAACATGGTGATGGCTGTGTGTGGTAGACAGTAACATGGTGATGGCTGTGTGTGGTAGACAGTAACATAATGATGGCTGTGTGTGGTAGAGGAGGGGTGGTAGACAGTAACATGATGATGGCTGTGTGTGGTAGACAGTAACATGGTGATGGCTGTGTGTGGTAGAGGAGAGGTGGTAGACAGTAACATGATGATGGCTGTGTGTGGTAGACAGTAACATGGTGATGGCTGTGTGTGGTAGAGGAGGGGTGGTAGACAGTAACATGATGATGGCTGTGTGTGGTAAAGGAGGGGTGGTAGACAGTAACATGGTGATGCTGTGTGTGGTAGAGGAGGGGTGGTAGACAGTAACATGGTGATGGCTGTGTGTGGTAGAGGAGGGGTGGTAGACAGTAACATGGTGATGGCTGTGTGTGGTAGAGGAGGGGTGGTAGACAGTAACATGATGATGGCTGTGTGTGGTAGACAGTAACATGGTGATGGCTGTGTGTGGTAGAGGAGGGGTGGTAGACAGTAACATGGTGATGGCTGTGTGTGGTAGACAGTAACATGGTGATGGCTGTGTGTGGTAGATAGTAACATGGTGATGGCTGTGTGTGGTAGACAGTAACATGATGATGGCTGTGTGTGGTAGACAGTAACATGGTGATGGCTGTGTGTGGTAGAGGAGGGGTGGTAGACAGTAACATGGTGATGCTGTGTGTGGTAGAGGAGGGTGGTAGACAGTAACATGATGATGGCTGTGTGTGGTAGAGGGGGTGGTAGACAGTAACATGATGATGGCTGTGTGTGGTAGACAGTAACATGATGATGGCTGTGGGTGGTAGAGGAGGGGTGGTAGACAGTAACATGATGATGGCTGTGTGTGGTAGACAGTAACATGATGATGGCTGTGTGTGGTAGAGGAGGGGTGGTAGACAGTAACATGATGATGGCTGTGTGTGGTAGACAGTAACATGATGATGGCTGTGTGTGGTAGAGGGGTGGTAGACAGTAACATTGTGATGGATGTTTGTGGTAGAGGAGGGGTGGTAGACAGTAACATGATGATGGCTGTGGGTGGTAGACAGTAACATGATGATGGCTGTGTGTGGTAGAGGAGGGTGGTAGACAGTAACATGATGATGGCTGTGTGTGGTAGACAGTAACATAATGATGGCTGTGTGTGGTAGAGGAGGGGTGGTAGACAGTAACATAATGATGGCTGTGTGTGGTAGAGGAGGGTGGTAGACAGTAACATGATGATGGCTGTGTGTGGTAGAGGAGGGGTGGTAGACAGTAACATAATGATGGCTGTGTGTGGTAGAGGAGGGTGGTAGACAGTAACATGGTGATGGCTGTGTGTGGTAGACAGTAACATGATGATGGCTGTGTGTGGTAGAGGAGGGGTGGTAGACAGTAACATGATGATGGCTGTGGGTGGTAGACAGTAACATGGTGATGGCTGTGTGGTAGAGGAGGGGTGGTAGACCAGGAGGATCTGTATGAAGCCCTGTCCAGCGGTCAGATAGCGGGAGCTGGACTCGACGTCACCGTCCCTGAACCCCTGCCCACCAGCCACCCGCTCTTCACCCTTAACAACTGTGGTGAGTATAAACACGGGGTGTGATTGGTTCAGATTCTCCACCAAGTTCACCCTGCTATTTCCTGTTTCATTTATTACTGTTGTCAGTCCTGTACTGCCTGTTTATTACTGTTGTCAGTCCTGTACTGCCTTTTTAATACTGTTGTCAGTCCTGTACTGCCTGTTTCTTTTATTACTGTTGTCAGTCCTGTACTGCCTGTTTCTTTTATTGCTGTTGTCAGTCCTGTACTGCCTGTTTACTGCTGTTGTCAGTCCTGTACTGCCTGTTTCATTTATTACTGTTATCAGTCCTGTACTGCCTGTTTCATACTGTTGTCAGTCCTGTACTGCCTGTTTATTACTGTTGTCAGTCCTGTACTGCCTGTTTATTACTGTTGTCAGTCCTGTACTGCCTTTTTAATACTGTTGTCAGTCCTGTACTGCCTGTTTCTTTTATTACTGTTGTCAGTCCTGTACTGCCTGTTTACTACTGTTGTCAGTCCTGTACTGCCTGTTTCATTTATTACTGTTATCAGTCCTGTACTGCCTGTTTCATACTGTTGTCAGTCCTGTACTGCCTGTTTCATTTAATACTGTTGTCAGTCCTGTACTGCCTGTTTCATTTAATACTGTTGTCAGTCCTGTACTGCCTGTTTACTACTGTTGTCAGTCATGTACTGCCTGTTTATTACTGTTGTCAGTCCTGTACTGCCTGTTTCATGTATTACTGTTGTCAGTCCTGTACTGCCTGTTTCATTTAATACTGTTGTCAGTCCTGTACTGCCTGTTTACTACTGTTGTCAGTCCTGTACTGCCTGTTTAATACTGTTGTCAGTCCTGTACTGCCTGTTTCTTTTATTACTGTTGTCAGTCCTGTACTGCCTGTTTCATTTAATACTGTTGTCAGCCCTGTACTGCCTGTTTCATTTAATACTGTTGTCAGACCTGTACTGCCTGTTTACTACTGTTGTCAGTCCTGTACTGCCTGTTTAATACTGTTGTCAGTCCTGTACTGCCTGTTTCTTTTATTACTGTTGTCAGTCCTGTACTGCCTGTTTCATTTAATACTGTTGTCAGTCCTGTACTGCCTGTTTAATACTGTTGTCAGTCCTGTACTGCCTGTTTCATGTATTACTGTTGTCAGTCCTGTACTGCCTGTTTATTACTGTTGTCAGTCCTGTACTGCCTGTTTACTACTGTTGTCAGTCCTGTACTGCCTGTTTCGTGCTCCTCACTCCCTCCCTCTCTCATCTCTCTCTCCAGTGATCCTCCCTCTCATCTCTCTCTCTCCAGTGATCCTCCCTCTCATCTCTCTCTCTCTCAGTGATCCTCCCTCTCATCTCTCTCTCTCTCTCTCCAGTGATCCTCCCTCTCATCTCTCTCCCTCTCATCTCTCTCTCTCTCTCTCTCAGTGATCCTCCCTCTCATCTCTCTCTCTCCAGTGATCCTCCCTCTCATCATCTCTCTCTCTCCAGTGATCCTCCCTCTCATCTCTCTCTCTCTCCAGTGATCCTCCCTCTCATCTCTCTCTCTCTCTCCAGTGATCCTCCCTCTCATCTCTCTCTCTCTCTCTCAGTGATCCTCCCTCTCATCTCTCTCTCTCTCTCCAGTGATCCTCCCTCTCATCTCTCTCCAGTGATCCTCCCTCTCATCTCTCTCTCTCTCCAGTGATCCTCCCTCTCATCTCTCTCTCCCTCTCCAGTGATCCTCCCTCTCATCTCTCTCTCTCTCTCCAGTGATCCTCCCTCTCATCTCTCTCTCCAGTGATCCTCCCTCTCATCTCTCTCTCTCTAGTGATCCTCCCTCTCATCTCTCTCTCTAGTGATCCTCCCTCTCATCTCTCTCTCTCTCTCCAGTGATCCTCCCTCTCATCTCTCTCTCTCCAGTGATCCTCCCTCTCATCTCTCTCTCTCCAGTGATCCTCCCTCTTCTCTCTCTCTCCAGTGATCCTCCCCCACATTGCCAGTGCGTCCTACTCCACGCGTAATGCCATGTCTGCTCTGGCAGCCAACAACCTGCTACTGGGCCTGAAGGGACAGCCAATCATCAAAGAGCCAATCACCTGCTGCACAATCACCTGCTTTCAGAAACACCAGAGAAGAACCAATCACCTGCTTTCGGAAACACACCAGAGAAGAACCAATCACCTGCTTTCGGGAAACACCAGAGAAGAACCAATCACCTGCTTTCAGAAACACCAGAGAAGAACCAATCACCTGCTTTCGAAACACCAGAACCAATCACCTGAAACACCAGAACCAATCACCTGCTTTCGGAAACACCAGAAAGAACCAATCACCTGCTTTCGAAACACCAGAGAAGAACCAATCACCTGCTTTCGGAAACACCAGAGAAGAACCAATCACCTGCTTTCGAAACACCAGAGAAGAACCAATCACCTGCTTTCGGAAACACCAGAGAAGAACCAATCACCTGCTTTCGGAAACACCAGAGAAAACCAATCACCTGCTTTCGGAACCACCAGAGAAGAACCAATCAC
>NW_024607579.1:10000-30477 GCF_018296145.1 Oncorhynchus tshawytscha | reverse complement strand
ATTAGACTATTAGACTGTTAGACTATTGGAACTGTTGAGACTGTTAGACTGTTGAACTGTTAGACTATTAGACTGTTAGACTATTAGACTGTTAGACTATTAGACTGTTAGACTGTTAGACTATTAGACTGTTAGACTATTAGACTATTAGACTGTTAGACTATTAGACTATTGGACTGTTAGACTATTAGACTGTTAGACTATTAGACTGTTAGACTGTCAGACTATTAGACTATTAGACTGTTAGACTATTAGACTATTAGACTATTAGACTATTAGACTGTTAGACTATTAGACTGTTAGACTGTTAGACTGTTAGACTATGAGACTATTAGACTGTTAGACTATTAGACTGTTAGACTGTTAGACTGTTAGACTATTAGACTGTTAGACTATTAGACAGTTAGACTATTAGACTGTTAGACTATTAGACTATTAGACTGTTAGACTATTAGACTATTAGACTATTAGACTATTGACTATTAGACTATTTAGACTATTAGAACTGTTAGACTGTCAATTATTAGACTATTAGACTGTTAGACTATTAGACTGTAGACTACGAGACTATTAGACTGTTAGACCTATTAGACTTGTTAGACTATTAGACTATTAGACTGTTAGACTATTAGACTGTTAGACTATTAGACTGTTAGACTATTAGACAGTTGGAGCTATAGACTGTTAGACTATTAGACTGTTAGACTGTTAGACTGTTAGACTATTAGACTGTTAGACTATTAGACTGTTAGACTGTTAGACTATTAGACTATTAGACTGTTAGACTGTTAGACTGTTAGACTGTTAGACTGTTAGACTGTTAGACTATTTAGACTGTTAGAGACTATTAGACTGTTAGACTATTAGACTATATTAGACTACTAGACTATTAGACTGTTAGACTGTTAGACTATTAGTTAGACTATTAGACTGTTAGACTATTAGACTGTTAGACTGTTAGACTGTTAGACTGTTAGACTATTAGACTGTTAGACTGTCAGACTGTTAGACTGTTAGACTGTTAGACTATTAGACTGTTGGACTGTTAGACTATTAGACTGTTAGACTATTAGACTGTTAGACTGTTAGACTGTTAGACTATTAGACTATTAGACTGTTAGACTATTAGACTGTTAGACTGTTAGACTATTAGACTATTAGACTGTTAGACTTAGACTGTTAGACTATTAGACTATTAGACTATTAGACTGTTAGACTATTAGACTGTTAGACTGTTAGACTGTTAGACTACTAGACTTGACTATTAGACTGAGACTATTAGACTGTTAGACTGTTAGACTGTCAGACTGTTAGACTATTAGACTGTTAGACTGTTAGACTATTAGACTGTTAGACTGTTAGACTATTAGACTGTTAGACTGTTAGACTGTTAGACTATTAGACTATTAGACTATTAGACTATTAGACTGTTAGACTATTAGACTATTAGACTGTTAGACTATTAGACTGTTAGACTATTAGACTATTAGACTGTTAGACTGTTAGACTATTAGACTATTAGACTGTTAGACTATTAGACTATTAGACTGTTAGACTATTAGACTGTTAGACTATTAGACTGTTAGACTGTTGATTATTGACTACTAGACTATTAGACTATTAGACTATTAGACTGTTAGACTATTAGACTGTTAGACTATTAGACTATTAGACTGTTAGACTGTTAGACTGTTAGACTATTAGACTATTAGACTGTTAGACTATTAGACTGTTAGACTGTTAGACTATTAGACTGTTAGACTGTTAGACTATTAGACTATTAGACTGTTAGACTGTTAGACTGTTAGACTATTAGACTGTTAGACTATTAGACTGTTAGACTGTTAGACTATTAGACTGTTAGACTGTTAGACTGTTAGACTATTAGACTATTAGACTGTTAGACTGTTAGACTGTTAGACTGTTAGACTGTTAGATTATTAGACTGTTAGACTGTCAGACTATTAGACTATTAGACTATTAGACTGTTAGACTGTCAGACTGTTAGACTGTTAGACTGTTAGACTATTAGACTGTTAGACTGTTAGACTGTTAGACTGTCAGACTGTTAGACTATTAGACTGTTAGACTGTTAGATTATTAGACTGTTAGACTGTTAGACTATTAGACTATTAGACTGTTAGACTGTTAGACTGTTAGACTATTAGACTATTAGACTATTAGACTATTAGACTGGTAGACTGTTAGACTATTAGACTACTAGACTATTAGACTATTAGACTACTAGACTGTTAGACTGTTAGACTGTTAGACTGTTAGACTATTAGACTGGTAGACTGTTAGACTATTAGACTACTAGACTATTAGACTATTAGACTATTAGACTGTTAGACTGTTAGACTGTTAGACTGTTAGACTGTTAGACTGTTAGACTGTTAGACTATTAGACTATTAGACTATTAGACTGTTAGACTATTAGACTATTAGACTGGTAGACTGTTAGACTATTAGACTGTTAGACTATTAGACTATTAGACTATTAGACTGGTAGACTGTTAGACTGTTAGACTATTAGACTATTAGACTGTTAGACTATTAGACTGTTAGACTATTAGACTATTAGACTGTTAGACTGTTAGACTATTAGACTATTAGGCTATTAGACTATTAGACTGTTAGACTATTAGACTATTAGACTGTTAGACTGTTAGACTATTAGACTATTAGACTGTTAGACTATTAGACTATTAGGCTATTAGACTATTAGACTGTTAGACTATTAGACTATTAGACTGTTAGACTGTTAGACTGTTAGACTGTTAGACTATTAGACTGTTAGACTGTAGACTGTTAGACTGTTAGACTATTAGACTGTTAGACTATTAGACTATTAGACTATTAGACTGTTAGACTATTAGACTGGTAGACTGTTAGACTGTTAGACTACTAGACTATTAGACTATTAGACTATTAGACTGTTAGACTGTTAGACTGTTAGACTATTAGACTATTAGACTGTTAGACTGTTAGACTGTTAGACTATTAGAGTATTAGACTATTAGACTATTAGACCTGTGACTGTTAGACTGTTAGACTGTTATACTATTAGACTGTTAGACTGTTAGACTGTTAGACTGTACCATAGAGCTTCAGTACATCAGCCGTAGACTACATATACAGCACATTAGGAGCTACAATATGCTATGTTTAGGCCAGTCATTCCTGGTGAGTAACCCAGCTTCTCAGTAAATGCTATGCTAACAGGAATAGACCTGTGTCCTGGTGTCCAGGGGGTGTACTGGTACATCAAGCTGTCTCCTACAGAAACAGGAGATAGACTAGTGTCCTGTCCAGGGGGTGTCCTGGTACATCAAGCTGTCTCACTACAGAAACAGAAGATAGACTAGTGTCCTGTCCAGGGGTGTCCTGGTACATCAAGCTGTCTCAAAACAGAAACAGGAGATAGACTAGTGTCCTGTCCAGGGGGTGTCCTGTACATCAAGCTGTCTCACTACAGAAACAGGAGATAGACTAGTGTCCTGTCCAGGGGGTGTCCTGTCTCTCCCTACAGAAGCAGGAGATAGACTAGTGTCCTGTCCAGGGGTGTCCTGTATGTCAAGCTGACTCACTATGTGAAGCTGTCTCAGCCCTGTGGAAAGCAGTACAGTATAATGAGGTATTATAATCCCAGCGTTTCCAGGAAAAAGAGAACAGTTAATTACAGAGTAGCAATGGCCAGAAACACCAGAATCCAGTCTGGATGAGTGGAATGCAGAGCAGGCCTCCCCACTGGCTTTGATGTGAAACTGGATGGATCAGCTCATCCTCATCGTTTGGTTTGGCCTGACTCTGCCATGGGCTCTCCGGGGAATTTCTGTAATTTTGTTCCCTTAGCTCCCTGTGGTTCCTGAGGCTGGAAAAGAACTACAAATCTGTCTGCTTGTTATGTGGAATTTGATGTGGTGCAGTGCTAAAGCATGCTGGGGTTTGGTGTTTGCATATTTGTAGAGGTTAGCACAACATCCTGTGACCACTTATAGCTAGTTCAATATCTGATAGATAACTTAGAATAACACCTGTCTGTCTCTCACACACTGTACCTACACACACACACACTCTCTCTCTCTCCGTCTCTCTCTCTCTCATTTTCTCTCTCTCTCTCTTATCTCATTACCTCTCTCTCTCTTCTCTCATGATCTCTCCCTCTCTTCTCTCATTATCTCTCTCTCTCCGTCTCTCTCTCTCATTTTCTCTTCTCTCATCTCATTACTCTCTCTCTTTCTCTCATGATCTCTCCCTCTCTTCTCTCATCTCTCTCTCATCATTATCTCTCTCTCTCTCTCTCTCTCACATTCTCTCTCTCGCTCTCTCATATTCTCCGTAAAAAACACACACATTCACAAACACACACATTCACATTCGGTCTCTCTTTCATTATCTGTTTCTCTCTCTCTCTCTCTTTTGTTCTCAGTTGTTTTACCCCCTCCGCCCCCTCTGACGTTGTCTCTCTGTCTCTGCAGGTAAAATGTGATCAGTACTGGCCTACCAGAGGAACAGAGACATATGGGCTGATACAGGTTACTCTGCTGGACACTGTAGAGCTGGCTACATACTCTGTTAGGACCTTTGCTCTCTACAAGGTGTGTGTGTGGGGGTTGTGTGTGTCTGTGTCTGTGTCTGTGTGTCTGTGTCTGTGTGTGTGTGTGTGTGTGTGTGTGTGTGTGTGTGTGTGTGTGTGTGTGTGTGTGTGTGTGAGAGAGACAGACGGATGTTTTATGTGTACTTTTTGTGTAACCTCTCTCTCTCCTCTCCTCTCCTCTCCTCTCCTCTCCTCTCCTCTCCTCTCCCTCTCCTCTCCTCTCCTCTCCCTCCCTCTCCCCTCCCCTCCCTCCTCTCCCCTCCTCTCCTCTCCTCTCCTCTCTCCTCTCCTCTCCTCCTCTCCCCTCCTCCCTCCCCTCCCCCTCTCTCCTCTCCTCTCCTCTCCTCTCCTCTCCCCTCCCCTCCCCTCCCTCCTCTCCTCTCCTCTCCTCTCCTCTCTCCCCTCCTCTCCCCCTCCTCTCTCCTCTCCCCCTCTCTCCCCTCCTCTCCTCCCCTCCTCTCCCCTCCTCTCCTCTCCTCTCCTCCCCACCTCTCCCTCCCCCCCTCTCCTCCCTCCCCCCTCTCTCCTCTCCTCCCCCTCTCCTCCCTCCCTCCTCTCCTCGTCCTCCTCCCCACCTCCCCTCCCCTCCTCTCCTCTCCTCCCTCCCCACCTCTCCTCTCCCCCTCCTCTCCCCTCCTCTCCTCTCCCCTCCCCTCCTCTCGTCTCCTCCCCTCCCCTCCTCCTCTCCCCTCTCTCCTCCCCACCTCTCCTCCCCTCCTCTCCTCCCTCCTCCCCACCCTCCCCTCCCTCCTCTCCTCTCCTCCCACCTCTCCCCTCCCCCTCCTCTCCTCTCCCCTCCTCTCCTCTCCCTCCCACCACCTCTCCTCCCCTCCCCTCCTCTCCTCTCCTCTCCTCTCCTCCCCTCCTCTCCTCCTCCCCTCCTCTCCTCTCGTCTCCTCCCCACCTCTCCTCTCCTCCCCTCCTCTCCTCCAGAGTGGCTCCAATGAGAAGCGTGAGATTCTTCCAGTTTACAGCCTGGCACCACGGGGTCCCCGAACACCCCACCCCTTCCTGGCCTTCCTACGACGGGTCAAGGCCTGCAACCCTCCAGACGCAGGACCCATGGTCGTACACTGCAGGTACCTTCTTTCTTCTGCTTTTCTTCATTAAGGTTACCCTGTGGACACGTCTGGGTATGGTTTCTTCCCATTGATCTGTTACAGTCTGTTATATGACTCTGGTATAGTGATGGTGAACAGTAGAGTACATGACTCTGGTATAGTGATGTAGAACAGTAGAGTACATGACTCTGGTATAGTGATGTAGAACAGTAGAGTACATGACTCTGGTATAGTGATGTAGAACAGTAGAGTACATGACCTGGTATAGTGATGTAGAACAGTAGAGTACATGACTCTACTCTGGTACAGTGATGTAGAACAGTAGAGTACATGGCTCTGGTATAGTGGGATAGAACAGTGGAGTACATGACTCTGGTACAGTGATGCTCATGACTCTGGTATAGTGATGTAGAACAGTAGAGTACATGACTCTGGTATAGTGATGTAGAACCACATGACTCTGGTACAGTGATGTAGAACAGTAGAGTACATGGCCTGGTATAGTGATGTAGAACAGTAGAGTGTCCTCTGGTACAGTGATGTAGAACAGTAGAGTACATGACTCTGGTATAGTGATGTAGAACAGTAGAGTACATGACTCTGGTATAGTGATGTAGAACAGTAGAGTACATGACTCTGGTATAGTGATGTGAGTACATGACTCTGGTATAGTGATGTAGAAC
The DNA here is from genome assembly GCF_018296145.1 of Oncorhynchus tshawytscha. Classification (NCBI taxonomy): domain Eukaryota; kingdom Metazoa; phylum Chordata; class Actinopteri; order Salmoniformes; family Salmonidae; genus Oncorhynchus; species Oncorhynchus tshawytscha. The sequence goes on along the minus strand of NW_024607579.1, from coordinate 24,133 downwards.
AGTAGAGATTCGACTCTGGTATAGTGATGTAGAACAGTAGAGTACATGACTCTGGCCAGTAGAGTACATGACTCTGGTACAGTGATGTAGAGTACATGACTCTGGTATAGTGATGTAGAACAGTAGAGTACATGACTCTGGTATAGTGATGTAGAACAGTAGAGTACATGACTCTGGTATAGTGATGTAGAACAGTAGAGTACATGACTCTGGTATAGTGATGTAGAACAGTAGAGTACATGACTCTGGTACAGTGATGTAGAGTACATGACTCTGGTATAGTGATGTAGAACAAGAGTACATGACTCTGCAGTAGAGTACATGACTCTGGTATAGTGATGTAGAACAGTAGAGTACATGACTCTGGTATAGTGATGTAGAACAGTAGAGTACATGACTCTGGTATAGTGATGTAGAACAGTAGAGTACATGACTCTGGTATAGTGATGTAGAACAGTTACATGACTTTGGTATAGTGATGTAGAACAGTAGAGTACATGACTCTGGTATAGTAATGTAGAACTTGAAGTTGGCTCTGGTACAGTGATGTAGAACAGTAGAGTACATGACTCTGGTATAGTGATGTAGAACAGTAGAGTACATGACTCTGGTATAGTAATGTAGAACAGTAGAGTACCTGACTCTGGTATAGTGATGTAGAACAGTAGAGTACATGACTCTGGTATAGTGATGTAGAACAGTAGAGTGCATGACTCTGGTATAGTAATGTAGAACAGTAGAGTAAATGACTCTGGGTACAGTGATGTAGAACAGTAGAGTACATGACTCTGGTATAGTGATGTAGAACAGTAGAGTACATGACTCTGGTATAGTGATGTAGAACAGTAGAGTACATGACTCTGGTATAGTGATGTAGAACAGTAGAGTAAATGACTCTGGTATAGTGATGTAGAACAGTAGAGTACATGACTCTGGTATAGTGATGTAGAACAGTAACCTGCAGACAGACCAGTCTGTTCGTTCAACATGTTAGTTGAGAACTCCTACAGACAGATAGTGATGTAGAACTCAGTAGAGTACATGACAGACTCTGTTAGTTGAGAACTCAGTAACCAGTCTGTTCACGTTGATAGTGACAGACCAGTCTGTTAGTTGAGAACTCAGTAACCTGCAGACAGACCAGTCTGTTCGTTCAACAGGCTTCTGTTAATCTGAGAACTCAGTAACCTACAGACCAGTCTGTTACTGAGAACTCAGTAACCTGCAGACAGACCAGTCTGTTAGTGCTCTAACCTGTGATTCTGTTCGTCAACAGGCACAATCTCAGTAACACAGACAGACTATAATTATTGGTCACATTTCCACAGCGACTCCATTTACCGTTCCCGTGTCTAGACAATGCCTTGTGATTGGGCAACACACAATCCACAGCTAGGCTATAATTATGACATTTTTTAAATTATAATAATAATAACCATGAATCCTCTGTGTCTAAATTATAGACCTTCTCCTGGTATGATAATCAGAATGATTTGATTTCTATCTGAGCAGACGGCAGGAATTCTATAACGTTGACAAATGTACTTCACCGCTGGAGAGATGAGAGGTTAGGGTCATCTCTATTAGAGACAGAGAGACAGGCAGGCAGACAGACAGATAGACAGACAGACAGACAGACAGACAGACAGACAGACAGACAGACAGACAGACAGACAGACAGACAGACAGACAGACAGACAGACAGACAGGCAGGCAGGCAGGCAGGCAGACAAGACAGGCAGGCAGACAAGAGAGACAGACAGACAGACAGACAGACAGACAGACAGACAGACAGACAGGCAGGCAGGCAGGCAGACAGACAGACAGACAGACAAGAGAGACAGACAGGCAGACAGACAGACAAGAGAGACAGACAGACAGACAGACAGACAGACAGACAGACAGACAGACAGGCAGGCAGGCAGACAAGACAGGCAGGCAGGCAGACAGACAGACAGACAAGAGAGACAGACAGACAGACAGACAGACAGACAGACAGACAGACAGACAGACAGACAGACAGGCAGGCAGGCAGACAGACAGACAGACAGACAGACAGACAGACAGACAGACAGACAGACAGACAGACAGACAGACAGACAAGAGAGACAGACAGGCAGACAGACAGACAGACAGACAAGAGAGACAGACAGACAGACAGACAGACAGACAGACAGACAGACAGACAGACAGGCAGGCAGGCAGACAGACAGACAGACAAGAGAGGCAGACAGACAGCCAGACAAGAGAGGCAGACAGACAGACAGACAGACAGACAGACAGACAGACAGACAGACAGACAGACAGACAGACAGACAGACAGACAGACAGACAGACAGACAGGCAGGCAGGCAGGCAGGCAGGCAGGCAGACAGACAGACAAGAGAGGCAGACAGACAGCCAGACAAGAGAGGCAGACAGACAGACAGACAGACCCGACCAGATGTCCTGCCTTTGTCCACCACTGGCCAAGTTCATGACAGCAGTGTAAACAACAACATACAGGACTGAGGTATGGGTCACCTTCAGTTCTGTCAACTCAAATTCCATTCAAACTATGGAAATCATATATATATATATACTATATGTATATGAATCTCCTGAGCTTAAATGAGATTGACCTTTAACCCAGACAGAAACTCCCAACACTTCTCATTGGCTAAACAAGCTGCATCCCTCCATAACAATATTGGTTTACGACGAGCAACGAGATATTTTACCGTTTACTATGTACTCTCTAAGCTTCACACACACACACACACACACACACACACACACACACACACACACACACACACACACACACACACACACACACACACACACACACACACACACACACACACACATATTTGGGTTCAGGAGTTGACAGTCCCAGTGCGTTGTCTAAACGATATGCTGTGCTTTACGAACCCTGTCATTAGAATGCTGGCCTGGCTCCCACTGTGGAATAGACATGGAGAATACTTCTCTTCCTCTTACTCAGCAAGTCAGAGAGGGAGGGAGGGAGGGAGGGAGGGAGGGAGGGAGGGGAGGGAGGGAGGGAGGGAGGGAGGGAGGGAGGGAGGGAGGGAGGGAGGGAGGGAGGGAGGGAGGGGAGGGAGGGGGTGAGGGAGGGTGGGAGGGGGGTGAGGGAGGGAGGGAGGGGGAGGGAGGGGAGGGAGGGAGGGAGGGAGGGAGGGAGGGAGGGAGGGAGGGAGGGAGGGAGGGAGGGAGGGAGGGAGGGGGAGGGAGGGAGGGAGGGAGGGTGTAACCAGGAAGCTGCCAGTGAGATGGAGTGTGTAACAGGATTATAGGTGAATTAAATTAGCTTATTTACAGTAACAATAGTCAGTCTCTCTCTCTCTCTGTCTCTCAATTCAATTCAGTTCAAGGGCTTTATTGACATGGGAAACATGTGTTAACATTGCCAAAACAAGTGAGGTAGACAATATACAAAAGTGAAATAAACAATACAAATTAACAGTAAACATTACACATGCAGAAGTTTCAAAACAATAAAGACATTACAAATGTTATATAATGTTTATATACAGTGTTGTAACAATGTACAAAAGGTTAAAGAACACAAGGGAAAATAAATAAGCATAAATATGGGTTGTATTTACAATGGTGTTTGTTCTTCACTGGTTGCCCTTTTCTCGTGGCAACAGGTCACACATCTTGCTGCTGTGATGCACACTGTGGAATTTCACCCAGGAGATATGGGAGTTTATCAAAAATGGATTTGTTTTCGAATTCTTTGTGGATCTGTGTAATATGAGGGAAATATGTCTCTCTAATATGGTCATACATTGGGCAGGAGGTTAGGAAGTGCAGCTCAGTTTCCACCTCATTTTGTGGGCAGTGAGCACATAGCCTGTCTTCTCTTGAGAGCCATGTCTGCCTACGGCGGCCTTTCTCAATAGCAAGGCTATGCTCACTGAGTCTGTACATAGTGAAAGAGCATAGTCAAAAAATCTCTCTCTTTCTTCTCTTTCTCCCTCTTTCTCCCTCTCCCGTGAGCCAGGTTTATAGGAGAGGAGGGAAAGTGTGTGTGTTGGACCAGCCTGGAGTGTCTGTCTGTAATGTGTTTGTTTACATACACACTAATATTAAACTGATAATGGCAGTAGGTTGATTATGCAATAGAACATGTAAACATCTTTACATCATCGTAAACAAGGTCATAACCACAGTAAATATAGGCCTGGTTTTCTGAGCTGTCTTTTAAACACTAGGACATGTAAACAAGGTCATAACCACAGTAAGTATAGGCCTGGTTTTCTGAGCTGTCTTTTAAATGACTAGGACATGTAAACATCTTACATCATCGTAAACAAGGTCATAACCACAGTAAGTATAGGCCTGGTTTTTAAATGACTAGGACAGGTAAACATCTTAAATCGGCGTTCCCAGAGGTGTATTTGATCTGAGCATGTGCCAGCATCAGCCGAGTGAGTTCAGAACAACTTTAAATATCCATCTTAGAAATAGTTCACACAAATAAAGTTTATGTCCAAACTCAGAATCAAATATCACAAATTAGCAGCAGTCTCACGTACTGTAGGTGGGCTTAAGGTCAGGGGTTTGGGTTAGGAAAGGGGACACTCAGTTACAGAACAGCAGTCTCACATACTGTAGGTGGGCTTAAGGTCAGGGGTTTGGGTTAGGAAAGGGGACACTCAGCTACAGAACAGCAGTCTCACATACTGTAGGTGGGCTTAAGGTTAGGGGTTTGGGTTAGGAAAGGGGACACTCAGCTACAGAACAGCAGTCTCACATACTGTAGGTGGGCTTAAGGTTAGGGGTTTGGGTTAGGAAAGGGGACACTCAGCTACAGAACAGCAGTCTCACATACTGTAGGTGGGCTTAAGGTCAGGGGTTTGGGTTAGGAAAGTGGACACTCAGCTACAGAACAGCAGTCTCGCATACTGTAGGTGGTCCTCTTGTCCAGGTGGCTGAGGGCAGTGTGGAGAGCTATTGAGATTGTGTCATCTGTGGATCTGCTGGGGCGGTATGCAAATTGGAGTGGGTATAGGGTTTCTAGTGTTTCTGGAGATGACGTGTGCCATAACCAGCCTCTCAAAGCACTTCCTGATTTACAGATGTGAGGGCTACAGGGTGGGGGTCACTCTGGCACGAAGCCTTGGAGGTATTAGGAACAGGAATGATCCTGGTTATCTTTAAACATGTAGGGATTACAGACTGGGACAAGGAGAGGTTGATCTGCACATGCTCTGACAGACTGGGACAAGGAGAGGTTGATCTGCACATGCTCTGACAGACTGGGACAAGGAGAGGCTGATCTGCACATGCTCTGACAGACTGGGACAAGGAGAGGCTGATCTGCACATGCTCTGACAGACTGGGACAAGGAGAGGCTGATCTGCACATGCTCTGACAGACTGGGACAAGGAGAGGCTGATCTGCACATGCTCTGACAGACTGGGACAAGGAGAGGTTGATCTGCACATGCTCTGACAGACTGGGACAAGGAGAGGTTGATCTGCATGCTCTGACAGACTGGGACAAGGAGAGGTTGATCTGCACATGCTCTGAGAAAGCTCCCTGGAATACAGTCCAGTCTTGTGAGCGTTGACCTGATTTAAGACCTTGCTCACGTCCGGCTTCGGAGAGAGAGATCACCCAGTCTTCTGGTTCGGCGGCGCGCGCGCGGGGGTGGTGTTCCCCTCTACGTCACAATAGGATTCTATGAGTTCTAACTTCTGTTGATAGGGATGTTGATAGTGATGTTGATAGGACACTAATAGTTTATGGAATCCCATTGTGAGTAGAGCGGGACACTATTTGGCATGACAGGCCCTCACGCACGGTACAGTGTTGTTGTTGACGAAGCATAAAATGAGTTGAGTTTGTCTAGAAAAGAGGCATGGTTGGGCAGGTCACGGCTGGGTCTTCCTTTGAAGTGTGTGTGTGTGTGTGTGTGTGTGTGTGTGTGTGTGTGTGTGTGTGTGTGTGTGTGTGTGTGTGTGTGTGTGTGTGTGTGTGTGTGTGTGTGTGTGTGTGTGTGTGTGTGTACCTTCTCTGGAATGGAGCTTGTTTTAATATGTCATCCTACAGATGATACTGTGATACATCGGCAGGGTAGCCTAGTGGTTAGAGTGTAGGGTAGGTAGTGGTTAGAGTGTAGGGGCGGCAGCGTAGCCTAGTGGTTAGAGCGTTGGACTAGTTAACGAAAGGTTGCAAGTTCAAATCCCCGAGCTGACATGGTACAAATCTGTCTTTCTGCTCCTAAACAAGGCAGTTAACCCACTTTTCCTAGGCCGTCATTGAAAATAAGAATTTGTTCTTAACTGACATGCCTAGTTAAATAAAGATTAAAATACATAGATTAACTTCTAGAATGATTATCCAACATGTCTCTTGTTCCTTTTCTCAGTGCTGGAGTGGGCCGGACTGGTTGTTTCATCGTGATTGACGCCATGGTGGAGCGAATCAAACACGAGAAGACAGTTGACATCTACGGTCACGTGACCCTCATGAGGTAAATGGGATGTTGAATCACTTTGTTTGGGCTGGGCTGGGCGGGGCGGGGGATCTATCATCCAACAAGCGGGGCGGGGGGACGGGGCAGACATTATATTAATTATATTATAATCTTTTTTTATCTATCATCCAACAAATGCGTTCATTTTCAGAACGTTGAACCAACTGCCACTGTAGGGGACCACGTAAATGCTAGCAGACATTATATTAATTATATTATAATCTTTTTTTTAATAATATTTTTGTTACAGACTCTTTTCAGTAAATGCTAACTAAATGCTAACTGAAACCAGGACTCTGTGATTACCAGTGTTACCAGTAAATGCTAACTGAAACCAGGACGCTGTGATTACCAGTGTTACCAGTAAATGCTAACTGAAACCAGGACGCTGTGATTACCAGTGTTACCAGTAAATGCTAACTGAAACCAGGACTCTGATTACCAGTGTTACCAGTAAATGCTAACTGAAACCAGGACTCTGTGATTACCAGTGTTACCAGTAAATGCTAACTGAAACCAGACTCTGTGATTACCAGTGTTACCAGTAAATGCTAACTGAAACCAGGACTCTGTGATTACCAGTGTTACCAGTAAATGCTAACTGAAACCAGGACTCTGTGATTACCAGTGTTACCAGTAAATGCTAACTGAAACCAGGACTCTGTGATTACCAGTGTTACCAGTAAATGCTAACTGAAACCAAGACTCTGTGATTACCAGTGTTACCAGTAAATGCTAACTGAAACCAGGACTCTGTGATTACCAGTGTTACCAGTAAATGCTAACTGAAACCAAGACTCTGTGATTACCAGTGTTACCAGTAAATGAACCCTGACTGAAACATTCAACTTTTAGGTCCCAGCGGAACTACATGGTGCAGACGGAGGATCAGTACGCCTTTATCCACGACGCGCTGCTGGAAGCTGTCGCCTGCGGCAACACCGAGGTTCCGGCGCGGAACCTTCACGCCTACATCCAGAGACTGACCCAGATAGAACCGGTGGAGAACGTCACGGGCACGGAACTGGAGTTCAAGGTGCGTTCTTAAGGTTCTAGGGTTCTGTGGTGCTGTTCTAGGGGGGAAATAATGTTGTGTCTGTGAGATCCAGGGCCTGCGTACCTCGGTGCCCGGGTTCAAATCAAATATTTAAATATTGATCATTTAATTTGACCGAGACGTGCGGCGATAGCAAGAGTCATCAATTTCAGATAAAATGTCCGAGCAAAACAGCACCTCTCTGTCTCAGTATGTGTAGACCATGTACCTGATGCTGTGTGGACAGTGAAACAGCGCCCTCTCTGTCTCAGTATGTGTAGACCATGTATCTGATGCTGTCTGGACAGTGAAACAGCTCCTCTCTGTCTCAGTATGTGTAGACCATGTATCTGATGCTGTCTGGACAGTGAAACAGCGCCCCCTCTGTCTCAGTATGTGTAGACCATGTATCTGATGCTATCTGGACAGTGAAACAGCGCCCCCTCTGTCTCAGTATGTGTAGACCATGTACCTGATGCTGTGTGGACAGTGAAACAGCGCCCCCTCTGTCTCAGTATGTGTAGACCATGTATCTGATGCTGTGTGGACAGTGAAACAGCGCCCCCTCTGTCTCAGTATGTGTAGACCATGTATCTGATGCTGTCTGGACAGTGAAACAGCGCCCCCTCTGTCTCAGTATGTGTAGACCATGTATCTGATGCTATCTGGACAGTGAAACAGCGCCCCCTCTGTCTCAGTATGTGTAGACCATGTACCTGATGCTATCTGGACAGTGAAACAGCGCCCCCTCTGTCTCAGTATGTGTAGACCATGTACCTGATGCTGTGTGGACAGTGAAACAGCGCCCCCTCTGTCTCAGTATGTGTAGACCATGTATCTGATGCTGTGTGGTCAAGACGGGTATAACATGTTAACGGCGTGACATGTCGTCCTCTTTTCTCGGTCAGATGGAAACATCATGACTTGTTGTGTTCGTGCCACATTAAAAGATCATCTATTTCTCCAATTAAATGACATGTACTATACTCTAAAAACCCTAAAAAATGAAGAAACGTGTAGGATATAGGAGGTTCCTTTTCCTCTTGTGGAAACGAAATGCCCGTCCAACTGATTCCCTTCTGACCGCCGGCCCTGCTGAGAGCTCAGTGTTCCATCGACTTCCTGTAGTTTCCTCTCTGTCCCTCTCTAATGAGCTGTTGTTCTTTTCTCACCCGAGTCAAGCAACGGTCAGACTGTTTGTGCGTGTGTTTTTGCGTGTGTGTGTGTGTGTGTGTGTGTGTGTGTGTGTGTGTGTGTGTGTGTGTGTGTGTGTGTGTGTGTGTGTGTGTGTGTTTTTCGCTGACGCAGGATAAACTCTGGTTCACATGTGTGTGTTGAGACAGCCAGGGGGCCTTTGGTTTCCTCTCCCACTTCTCTTCTCCTCTCTTCTCTCCACCCCCCTTCCCCCTTCCTCCTCCTCCCCCTCCTCCCCCTCTCTTCCTCCTCCTCCACCCTCCCCCTCTCTTCTCCCCCCTTCCTCCTTCCTCCTCCTCCCCCTCTCTTCCTCCTCCTCCTCCTCCTCCCCCTCTCTTCCTCCTCCTCCCCCCTCTCTTCTCTCCCCCCTTCCCCCTTCCTCCTCCTCCCCCTCTCTTCCTCCTCCTCCTCCCCCTCTCTTCTCCCCTCTCTCCTCCTATTTGTTAGACTCTGTGCAAACTGAACTGTATAGCGGTCATACTCTGTTCTATAATTCATTATGTCATGTGATATTTTCATGTGATATTTTCTTATGAATTGTTAAGCCATATCCTATCTTGTTATAACACACTATGTCGTGACATATCGCGTCCCACAGCATCTAGCCAATGCTAGGGGTCAAGCTTAAATATTAAGTCGTGCACTGTTCTGTTCTGCTGTGTCATTCTACGTCACATTATAACACCCTATGTCACATTATAACACCCTATGTCACATTATAACACCCTATGTCACATAATTACAGGATGTGTAGCTATGTCACATTATAACACCCTATGTCACATTATAACACCCTATGTCACATAATTACAGGATGTAGAGCTATGTCACATTATAACACCCTATGTCACATTATTACAGGATGTGTAGCTATGTCACATTATAACACCCTATGTCACATTATAACACCCTATGTCACATTATTACATGATGTGTAGCTATGTCACATTATAACACCCTATGTCACATTATAACACCCTATGTCACATAATTACAGGATGTGTAGCTATGTCACATTATAACACCCTATGTCACATTATTACAGGATGTGTAGCTATGTCACATTATAACACCCTATGTCACATTATAACACCCTATGTCACATAATTACAGGATGTGTAGCTATGTCACATTATAACACCCTATGTCACATTATAACACCCTATGTCACATAATTACAGGATGTGTAGCTATGTCACATTATAACACCCTATGTCACATTATAACACCCTATGTCACATTATAACACCCTATGTCACATAATTACAGGATGTGTAGCTATGTCACATTATAACACCCTATGTCACATTATTACATGATGTGTAGCTATGTCACATTATAACACCCTATGTCACATTATTACATGATGTGTAGCTATGTCACATTATAACACCTTATGTCACCACCCTCCCCTTCATAGCGTTTGACCAGTGCGAAGGCCCACACTTCCCTTCTCCTCGCATGTCATATCTCGTGATACAATATGTAATGCTATGTCACATTATAACACCCTATGTCATCTCCCTCCCCCTCCATAGCGGTTGGCCAGTGCGAAGGCCCACACCTCCAGGTTTGTGAGTGCCAACCTGCCGTGTAACAAGTTCAAGAACCGTCTGGTGAACATCATGCCCTATGAGTCCACCAGGGTCTGTCTGCAGCCAATCAGAGGAGTGGAGGGGTCAGACTACATCAACGCCAGCTTCATAGACGGATACAGGTGAGGAGGGAGGGGTCAGACTACATCAACGCCAGCTTCATAGACGGATACAGGTGAGGAGGGAGGGGGTCAGACTACATCAACGGCAGCTTCATAGACAGATACAGGTGAGGAGGGAGGGGGTCAGACTACATCAACGGCAGCTTCATAGACAGATACAGGTGAGGAGGGAGGGGGTCAGACTACATCAACGGCAGCTTCATAGACAGATACAGGTGAGGAGGGAGGGGGTCAGACTACATCAACGGCAGCTTCATAGACAGATACAGGTGAGGAGGGAGGGGTCAGACTACATCAACGGCAGCTTCATAGACAGATACAGGTGAGGGGGAGGGGGTCAGACTACATCAACAGCAGCTTCATAGACGGATACAGGTGAGGGGGAGGGGGTCAGACTACATCAACAGCAGCTTCATAGACGGATACAGGTGAGGAGGGAGGGGGTCAGACTACATCAACGGCAGCATCATAGACAGATACAGGTGAGGGGGTGGGGGTCAGACTACATCAACGGCAGCATCATAGACGGATACAGGTGAGGGGGAGGGGGTCAGAATACATCAACGGCAGCATCATAGACGGATACAGGTGAGGGGGAGGGGGTCAGACTACATCAACGGCAGCTTCATAGACGGATACAGGTGAGGGGGGAGGGGGTCAGACTACATCAACGGCAGCTTCATAGACGGATATAGGTGAGGAGGGTGGGGGTCAGACTACATCAACGGCAGCTTCATAGACAGATACAGGTGAGGGGGGGAGGGTCTTATGGTAGCAGCCAACTTTAAACAATCAAAGATGGACATTTCTTCCTGAAAACAGCAGATATTTATTTGAAATTGTCCATTGATTGGATGTGTCCATTGATTGGATGTGTCCATTGATTGGATGTGTCCATTGATTGGATGTGTCCATTGATTGGATGTGTCCATTGACAAAAACATTTGTGTAGGACATATAAGAGAGGATAGAAATAGTTATTGTAATACAGTGCTTCTCAAACCTCTCCTCGGGGTCCCCATCAGTACCATAGATATATTATTATAGATACACCTCTCCTCAGGGACTCCATCAGTACCATAGATATATTATTATAGATAAACCTCTCCTCAGGGACTCAATCAGTACCATAGATATATTATTATAGATAAACCTCTCCTCAGGGACTCCATCAGTACCATAGATATATTATTATAGATAAACCTCTCCTCAGGGACTCCATCAGTACCATAGATATATTATTATAGATAAACCTCTCCTCAGGGACTCCATCAGTACCATAGATATATTATTATAGATAAACCTCGCCTCAGGGACTCCATCAGTACCATAGATATATTATTATAGATAAACCTCTCCTCAGGGACTCCATCAGTACCATAGATATATTATTATAGATAAACCTCGCCTCAGGACTCCATCAGTACCATAGATATATTATTATATATAAACCTCTCCTCAGGGACTCCATCAGTACCATAGATATATTATTATAGATAAACCTCTCCTCGGGACTCCATCAGTACCATAGATATATTATTATAGATAAACCTCTCCTCAGGGACTCCATCAGTACCATAGATATATTATTATAGATAAACCTCTCCTCAGGGACTCCATCAGTACCATAGATATATTATTATAGATAAACCTCTCCTCAGGGACTCCATCAGTACCATAGATATATTATTATAGATAAACCTCTCCTCAGGGACTCCATCAGTACCATAGATATTTTATTATAGATAAACCACTCCTCGGGACTCCATCAGTACCATAGATATATTATTATAGATAAACCTCTCCTCAGGGACTCCATCAGTACCATAGATATACTATTATAGATAAACCTCTCCTCAGGGACTCCATCAGTACCATAGATATATTATTATAGATACACCTCTCCTCAGGGACCCCATCACTACCATAGATATATTATTATAGATACACCTCTCCTCAGGGACCCCATCACTACCATAGATATATTATTATAGATAAACCTCTCCTCAGGGACTCCATCAGTACCATAGATATATTATTATAGATAAACCTCTCCTCAGGGACTCCATCAGTACCATAGATATATTATTATAGATAAACCTCTCCTCAGGGACTCCATCAGTACCATAGATATATTATTATAGATAAACCTCTCCTCAGGGACTCCATCAGTACCATAGATATATTATTATAGATAAACCTCTCCTCAGGTACTCCATCAGTACCATAGATATATTATTATAGATAAACCTCTCCTCAGGGACTCCATCAGTACCATATATATATTATTATAGATAAACCTCTCCTCAGGGACTCCATCAGTACCATAGATATATTATTATAGATAAACCTCTCCTCAGGTACTCCATCAGTACCATAGATATATTATTATAGATAAACCTCTCCTCAGGGACTCCATCAGTACCATATATATATTATTATAGATAAACCTCTCCTCAGGTACTCCATCAGTACCATAGATATATTATTATAGATAAACCTCTCCTCAGGGACTCCCAGATGTTTCAGCATGTTGTTAAAGCCCCTGAACTATCTCACATGATTCACCTAGTCAAGGACTTGATGATTAGTTAAATCAGGTGCTAGTTCTAGAATAGATCAAACACATGGAACGGCTGGGGTTCCTGAGGAGAGGTTTGGAGCGGGTGGCAGTCCCAAGGAGAGGTTTGGAACAGCTGGGAGTCCTGAGGAGAGGTTTGGAATGGCTGGGAGTCCTGAGGAGAGGTTTGGAATGGCTGGGAGTCCTGAGGAGAGGTTTGGAATGGCTGGGAGTCCTGAGGAGAGGTTTGGAATGGCTGGGAGTCCTGAGGAGAGGTTTGGAATGGCTGGGAGTCCTGAGGAGAGGTTTGGAATGGTTGAGAGTCCTAACGAGAGGTTTGGAATGGCTGGGAGTCCTGAGGAGAGGTTTGGAATGGCTGGGAGTCCCGAGGAGAGGTTTGGAATGGCTGGGAGTCCCGAGGAGAGGTTTGAAACAGCTGGGGGTCCTGACGAGAGGTTTGGAATGGCTGGGAGTCTTGAGGAGAGGTTTGGAACAGCTGGGAGTCTTGAGGAGAGGTTTGGAACGGCTGGGAGTCCCGAGCAGAGGTTTGGAATGGCTGGGAGTCCTGAGGAGAGGTGTGGAACAGCTGGGAGTCCTGAAGAGAGGGTAGAGTACCACTGTTGTAATAGATGAACAATTCTATCAAAAAGTAAGATAAGAAACAGACAAAGCAAAACCAAACACAACAGCACCGCCTGGAGTGGAACACAACAGCACCGCCTGGAGTGGAACACAACAGCACCGCCTGGAGTGGAACACAACTGCAAAGCCTGGGGTGGAACACAACAGCACCGCCTGGGGTGGAACACAACAGCACCGCCTGGAGTGGAGCACACAGCACCGCCTGGGGTGGAACACAACAGCACCGCCTGGAGTTTGCTAAACGGCATTGGAACTTGGATTGGAACCAGTGCTATTTATTTATGTATTTTATTTTATTTAACCTTTATTTAATTAGGCAAGCCAGATAAAATCAAATATTTATAATGACGGCCTACCAAAAGGCAGAAGGCGTCCTGCGGGGACAGGGTTGGGATTAAAAATACAAATATAGGATAAAACATCACGACAAGAGACCATAAGAGACATAAAGAGAGACCACAACACTACATAAAGAGACCACAACACTACATAAA
>NW_024607579.1:0-5000 GCF_018296145.1 Oncorhynchus tshawytscha | reverse complement strand
TACTTTAGACCAGAGCCCTATTCCCTATATAGTGCACTACTTTAGACCAGAGCCCTATTCCCTATATAGTGCACTACTTTAGACCAGAGCCCTATTCCCTACATAGTGCACTACTTTAGACCAGAGCCCTATTCCCTATATAGTGCACTACTTTAGACCAGAGCCCTATTCCCTGTATAGTACACTACTTTAGACCAGGGCCCTATTCCCTATATAGTGCACTACTTTAGACCAGAGCCCTATTCCTGTATAGTACACTACTTTAGACCAGAGCCCTATTCCCTATATAGTGCACTACTTTAGACCAGAGCCCTATTCCCTATATAGTGCACTACTTTAGACCAGAGCCCTATTCCCTATATAGTGCACTACTTTAGACCAGAGCCCTATTCCCTATATAGTGCACTACTTTAGACCAGAGCCCTATTCCCTGTATAGTACACTACTTTAGACCAGAGCCCTATTCCCTGTATAGTGCACTACTTTAGACCAGAGCCCTATTCCCTATATAGTACACTACTTTAGACCAAGCCCTATTCCCTATATAGTGCACTACTTTAGACCAGAGCCCTATTCCCTATATAGTGCACTACTTTAGACCAGAGCCCTATTCCCTATATAGTGCACTACTTTAGACCAGAGCCCTATTCCCTATATAGTGCACTACTTTAGACCAGAGCCCTATTCCCTATATAGTGCACTACTTTAGACCAGAGCCCTATTCCCTATATAGTACACTACTTTAGACCAGAGCCCTATTCCCTATATAGTGCACTACTTTAGACCAGAGCCCTATTCCCTATATGGTGCACTACTTTAGACCAGAGTACTATTCCCTATATAGTGCACTACTTTAGATATAACCCTATTCCCTATATAGTGCACTACTTTAGACCAGAGCCCTATTCCCTATATAGTGCACTACTTTAGACCAGGGCCCTATTCCCTATATAGTGCACTACTTTAGACCAGAGCCCTATTCCCTATATAGTGCACTACTTTAGACCAGAGCCCTATTCCCTATATAGTGCACTACTTTAGACCAGAGCCCTATTCCCTATATAGTGCACTACTTTAGACCAGAGCCCTATTCCCTATATAGTGCACTACTTTAGACCAGAGCCCTATTCCCTATATAGTGCACTACTTTACACCAGAGCTCTATGGCACCCTATTCCCTATATAGTGCACTACTTTAGACCAGGATCCCTATGGAGAAATAGGGAGCCACTTGGATCAGAGCCATAGAAATGAGGTCTAACAGGTTCCAGAGCCTCAGTGTTGTCAGAGACACAGTGACATTTAACCATGACTTTGACACGGTGAACTAAACTGAAATGAATCGACGCTGTTTTCTCCACGGTGGTGTGTAACCTAATCCACCCGTAACAGATAGACTGAAGGCTATAGAATACACTGAATTAGTAGCCGTGTAAAAGACAGGTGTTTCTCACAGAAATCAGAGACCGGACAGATTTTCGATTCTAGTTTACGGCCGACGTGTCGGATCACAGTGATGAATAGTTCAACGTCGGTGAAACTCTGTCGTTTATTTGCTGCAACACTGCTAATAACTGCGTCCGGTAAACGGTTGGCACCACAATCTCTCTCTGAGGTTATTCACGAAAGGAAGGAGCGTGGCTTTAAAACAGGAAGAAACATAGTATATAACAAACGATGATGTTATGTTTTATTGTGGTTGTGGTCTTACCCTGCTTGTCCATTGTTTGTACGGAGAGTCACTGCATCAACCTGCCTCTGTTGCTGTCTTCCTGTTTTCTGAGACGACCTTCTGTCTGACGGTGTCTGAGGTACAGGTGACTACGTCATCGCACCGTGGCAAGAGACGGGCCAAAGTGCATTCCAGGCCCCGCTACGTTTACAGACATTTCATTGCATGAAACCATGTCACGTCATTGACTGTGCAGTCTGGCGTCAGGTTGCTGGGGCAGATGATGTGGTTAGCTGATATGTTTACTCACCTGTCCAGGTGTTGTGAGAGCTGGGCAGGTGTCTGTAATGTAGTCATCCTGGAACGCACCCTATCCAGGTGCTGTGAGAGCTGGGCAGGGGTCTGTAATGTTGTCATCCTGGAACGCACCCTATCCAGGTGTTGTGAGAGCTGGGCAGGGGTCTGTAATGTTGTCATCCTGGAACGCACCCTATCCACAAACATCTCTCTGGTAAGAAGACGGGCGGGGCGTATGCCTTATGGCCAACGTGACATGGTGTGATGAAGGAAACATACAGGAACTCAAATCCTTCTGTTCACCTGATTTAGAATTCCTCACAATCAAATGTAGACCGCATTATCTACCAAGAGAATTCTCTTCGATTATAATCACAGCCGTATATATCCCCCAAGCAGACACATCGATGGCTCTGAACGAACTTTATTTAACTCTCTGCAAACTGGAAACGATTTATCCGGAGGCTGCATTCATTGTAGCTGGGGATTTTAACAAGGCTAATCTGAAAACAAGACTCCTAAATTTTATCAGCATATTGATTGCGCAACCAGGGGTGGAAAGACCCTGGATCATTGTTACTCTAACTTCCGCGACGCATATAAGGCCCTGCCCCGCCCCCTTTCGGAAAAGCTGACCACGACTCCATTTTGTTGATCCCTGCCTACAGACAGAAACTAAAACAAGAAGCTCCCACGCTGAGGTCTGTCCAACGCTGGTCCGACCAAGCTGACTCCACACTCCAAGACTGCTTCCATCACGTGGACTGGGAGATGTTTCGTATTGCGTCAGACAACAACATTGACGAATACGCTGATACGGTGTGCGAGTTCATTAGAACATGCGTTGAAGATGTCGTTCCCATAGCAACGATTAAAACATTCCCTAACCAGAAACCGTGGATTGATGGCAGCATTCGTGTGAAACTGAAGGCACGAACCACTGCTTTTAATCAGGGCAAGGTGTCTGGTAACATGACTGAATACAAACAGTGCAGCTATTCCCTCCGCAAGGCTATCAAACAAGCTAAGCGCCAGTACAGAGACAAAGTAGAATCTCAATTCAACGGCTCAGACACAAGAGGTATGTGGCAGGGTCTACAGTCAATCACGGACTACAGGAAGAAACCCAGCCCAGTCACGGACCAGGATGTCTTGCTCCCAGGCAGACTAAATAACTTTTTTGCCCGCTTTGAGGACAATACAGTGCCACTGACACGGCCTGCAACGGAATCATGCGGTCTCTCCTTCACTGCAGCCGAAGTGAGTAAGACATTTAAACGTGTTAACCCTCGCAAGGCTGCAGGCCCAGACGGCATCCCCAGCCGCGCCCTCAGAGCATGCGCAGACCAGCTGGCCGGTGTGTTTACGGACATATTCAACCAATCCCTATACCAGTCTGCTGTTCCCACATGCTTCAAGAGGGCCACCATTGTTCCTGTTCCCAAGAAAGCTAAGGTAACTGAGCTAAACGACTACCGCCCGTAGCACTCACATCCGTCATCATGAAGTGCTTTGAGAGACTAGTCAAGGACCATATCACCTCCACCCTACCTGACACCCTTGACCCACTCCAATTTGCTTACCGCCCAAATAGGTCCACAGACGATGCAATCTCAACCACACTGCACACTGCCCTAACCCATCTGGACAAGAGGAATACCTATGTGAGAATGCTGTTCATCGACTACAGCTCGGCATTCAACACCATAGTACCCTCCAAGCTCGTCATCAAGCTCGAGACCCTGGGTCTCGACCCCGCCCTGTGCAACTGGGTACTGGACTTCCTGACGGGCCGCCCCCAGGTGGTGAGGGTAGGCAACAACATCTCCTCCCCGCTGATCCTCAACACTGGGGCCCCACAAGGGTGCGTTCTGAGCCCCTCCTGTACTCCCTGTTCACCCACGACTGCGTGGCCATGCACGCCTCCAACTCAATCATCAAGTTTGCGGACGACACAACAGTGGTAGGCTTGATTACCAACAACGACGAGACGGCCTACAGGGAGGAGGTGAGGGCCCTCGGAGTGTGGTGTCAGGAAAATAACCTCACACTCAACGTCAACAAAACTAAGGAGATGATTGTGGACTTCAGGAAACAGCAGAGGGAACACCCCCATCCACATCGATGGAACAGTAGTGGAGAGGGTAGCAAGTTTTAAGTTCCTCGGCATACACATCACAGACAAACTGAATTGGTCCACTCACACAGACAGCATCGTGAGGAAGGCGCAGCAGCGCCTCTTCAACCTCAGGAGGCTGAAGAAATTCGGCTTGTCACCAAAAGCACTCACAAACTTCTACAGATGCACAATCGAGAGCATCCTGGCGGGCTGTATCACCGCCTGGTATGGCAACTGCACCGCCCCTCAACCGTAAGGCTCTCCAGAGGGTAGTGAGGTCTGCACAACGCATCACCGGGGGCAAACTACCTGCCCTCCAGGACACCTACACCACCCGATGCTACAGGAAGGCCATAAAGATCATCAAGGACATCAACCACCCGAGCCACTGCCTGTTCACCCTGCTGTCATCCTGCCAACACACTGTCAATGACACTGACTCTACTCCAGCCACTTTAATCATGGGAATTGATGGGAAATGATGTAAATATATCACTAGCCACTTTAAACAATGCTACCTTATATAATGTTACTTACCCTACATTGTTCATCTCATATGCATACGTTGATACTGTACTCTATATCATCGACTGCATCCTTATGTAATACATGTATCACTAGCCACTTTAACTATGCCACTTGGTTTACATACTTATCTCATATGTATATACTGTACTCGATATCATCTACTGTATCTTGCCTATGCTGCTCTGTACCATCACTCATTCATATATCCTTATGTACATATTCTTTATCCCCTTACACTGTGTATAAGACAGTAGTTTTTTTTGGAATTGTTAGTTAGATTACTTGCTCGTTATTACTGCATTGTCGGAACTAGAAGCACAAGCATTTCGCTACACTCGCATTAACATCTGCTAACCATGTGTATGTGACAAATAAAATTTGATT